>NC_089790.1:39624206-39666706 GCF_040412425.1 Macrobrachium rosenbergii
GAATTTGCCGTGGATTAACCTTTTGTTTTTTACCCCCTGGCAATTAACCATCTGGTATTCAAGGTTATACATGATTTTGGATTTTGTAAACCTAAACTTTAGTATTTCTTGTTGTTTGGTCTTAGGTTCAGTTTGTGACACTTCGATCCCGGATTATCCTGGATTAACTTTCTGTTTATTACCCTTTGACAACTGACCATCTGGTATTCTTGTTCTTTTTGTTTACGTTGCAACCTTATTTATATCTGTGTCTGATTCGCGCCCCGACGTTGCGTTAACAAACGTGAAAGCGCTTTTGGTACTGAACTTCTGCCTGTCATATATATATATATATATATATATATATATATATATATATATATATATATATATATATATATATATATATATATATATATATATATATATATATATATATATATATATATATTACTAAAGGTCCTCATTCAAACTGGATGGTATCTAATGGAGTATTTATTCAGAAAACGTTACAAGCTTTCTTGGACAAACAGTCCACATTATCAAGTATCCGTACATTGACCAGACGCGTAGTCCATCTGTATTTATATCTGTGTGCTGGGTACTTTTAATCCTATAATCGCCTGACTCCTCCTGTGTGACCCCCAGCCCCTCTTGATCTTGGCCTTACTCTGTCCCCTCTTCTTCCAGGTGTCCATTTTCTGTGCGTTCTCTTGCGTTTTTCCTTCGTTTCCTTGCTACTGTGGAGTATACGATTTTTCTAGATATGCTGTCTTCAAAGCTGTTTCCATTGTTCCCTGCCATTGTGTTGTTGGCGCATGTTATGAAGGCGTTCTCTACAACCAGTCTGGTCGTTTTGTTGGTGTTCCTGTACAGAAAACTCACATTTTCCCAGTCTATTTTATGATCATTTTCCCAACAGTGTTTGGCAACTGCCGACGTCTGATTATAATGCCTTATGGTGTTGTTTGCTTCGCTCTTTACGTGAATTGCCTGTTTCGCCATAGTACCCTTCTTCACAGTCTAGACACGCTGCCATATATACCCCCCTTCTAATCTCTTCCCCTTCTATCGACTTTTTGTTTCTAACTATTTTTTTCCTAATGGTGTTTTTGTAGCTGCCTATCAGTTTGAAATTATTGCACCCATCAACAGAAAGCTAGATAATTTCAAATTAATAGGCACCTACAAAAACATCATTAGGAACAAAATAGATAGAAACAAAAAGTTGGTAGAGGGGGAAGAGATTAGAGGGGGAGTTATATATGGCAGCGTGCCTAGACTGTGAAGAAGGGTACTATGGCGAAACAGGCAAATCATGTAAAGAGCGAAGCAAACAACATCTGCAGAACATAAGGCATTATAATCAGACGTCGGCATCTGCCAAACACTGTTGGGAAAATGATCATAAAATAGACTGGGAAAATATGAGTTTTCTGTACAGGAACACCAACAAAACGACCAGACTGGTTGTAGAGAACGCCTTCATAACATTCGCCAACAACACAATGGCAGGGAACACCGGAAACGGCTTTGAAGACAGCATATCTAGAAAAATCATATACTCCACAGTAGAAAGGAAACGAAGGAAAAACGCAAGAGAGCGCACGGAAAACGGACACCTGGGAGAAGAAGGGGGCAGAGAAAGGCCAAGATCAAGAGGGGGTGGGGGTCACACAGGAGGAGCCAGGCGATTAGAGGATTAAAAGTACCCAGTACACAGATATAAATACAGCTGGACTATGCATCTGGTCACTTGATAATGTGGACTGCTTGTCCAATAAAGCTTGTAACGTTTTCTGAATAAATACTCCATTAGATACCATCCAGTTTGAATGAAGTCCTTTAGTGATTTTACTAATGCACAGAACAATTGTGTATGTGATAAATATTAATATATATATATATATATATATATATATATATATATATATATATATATATATATATATATATATATATATATATATATATATATACACACACATATATATTATGTACATAAACTCTCTCTCTCTCTCTCTCTCTCTCTCTCTCTCTCTCTCTCTCTCTCTCTCTCTCTCTCTCTCTCTCTCTCTCTCTCTCTCTCTATATATATATATATATATATATATATATATACACACACACAGTATATGCAGTGTTTTTTGGGATGTTACCTGTGTTTTGTGTTGGTTTTTCTACTGTCTTTGTCCAGAATGATGAAGGAAATTCAGATCGCAGTTCTGTTTTGTCCCTGATCACTTGCGTACTGAATTATATATTATATATGTTAATTTACATCATATTCAATTTTTCAGGTGTTGCTTCCAGCACTCAAGAAGACAAAACCAGACATGCAACTAGTCAATCTACACAAAAAAGAACTGAAACGAGTTCAGAATGATTTTTCTAAGTATTTCCTTGGGTCAAAACCCTTTATCTCAGGTGATCACATAAGTATTGCTGACCTTTTAGCATCTTGTGAATTCGAACAACCTATAGCTGGAGGCTTTGAATTTTCAGAAACAATATTGAATTTTATTGACCGAGTGAGAGCAGAAGTTGGTCCAGACTATGACAAAATTCATGCCTCAATTAGAGAGACTGCCAAGCAAATGATGCAGTGATATTAACATTGGAAAGTTATATCTTTGGTGCTCCATTATATACGATGTAGTGTTCTATCTTAATTGGACATGAGTGTTAGTAAGAAAAGAAAAGGTTTATCTTATGTATTTGATAAATTAGATTTGTATCTGACAAGCTTGATATGGAAGTTAGTCTGAGTCCCTTTGAATCTGATATTTTAGATTAATGAATTCGCTGTGTATTCCAGCTACCTCAGTTATAATTGCTATTTGTAATTCTGTATATTATTATGCAAGTGATATACTGGGCATTTTTGTAGAGACAGGGATTACTAGAAGTGTGTGAAATTTCCGTATGAAAGTGTCGCTATAACAGGCCTGTTGGGGTAAGTTAGATGTTACTGTATTTATCTTGACTTGTCCTAGATTTACTGAGCAGGATGGAATAAGATAAGGTAGGTTACTGTGGAGGTTCCCGAGATGGCGGCTATTCTATAATGTCATTACATGTTGATGCCTCTTTGCATTCACAGCATTGTATTTATGAGTATTATGTTGATTTTATGTGGAATTTATCCAATAAAATACAATTGCAATAAAATAGAAGCCAAAATTAAAGTCCATTAGGAAATCATTTTTTCCCAAAGCGCAGCCGCCGTGATTCCTCAAAGGAGTTACTCCTGTGGTCGCCCCCCCCCCCGGGGATCCATAAAGCATATCAATCAGTATCAAAGAATTCTCTCATAGTTAGTCTTGGCCAGAATAGTGTCTTTGATTTGTTACAGTGATAGAGTATAAAAGGACTCAAGGCAAGAGGGGGGTCTTTTTTCCCTTGCGTACAGCATTTATGGTCTTCCGCATTCACTCTTTTCACGCAGATAAACAACAGTATGAAGGTGGACCAAGATTCACATTACTGTTTTAGTCCGCTCCATCACTCACAGGCCTAGATATTTGTTCTGGAATAATTTTTTATTAGTAGTTCTGTACTGACGAAATGTTCCAGTTATCTGCTGATGAGAGCTAAGTGCATAGTCTGAAACTCCTGTAAAATGTTTAAAAATTTACTGCAGTTAGGCATAATTGTTAAATTCTGCTAGCCAGTGTTTCCTACAAGGTGGCGATTTTAGATTAGGCAACAGTTTTTAAATATGGTGAATTAGGAATTTTGTTACTGAAAATTGTGACCCAATGCTTTTTCAATATAAGTAGATCATTTTCCTTTATGGAGTAAAAACGAAAATTTATTTTTTAGCTTCACTTCGTAGTTGGTGAAATGATATTCTTGACTTGCAGCTTTCCCCGTGTACTTAACTCACAGCTTAGTTTTAAACTTAGTGTCCGTTCTTTTTTTTTTTTTGTTAGAAACATTTCAAATGAATTATGTACCCCAGCAATTTCCCCAGTTATCTTTATCAGGGTTTTTTGTTTTTAAGGGAATAAAAAGTGCATTACTCCACTGGAAAGTTATATCACAGCTTCTTTTTTTTTTTATAAGAAATCAAATTTGGCTCCTTAGTGGTATTTTAATGTTGATTTGTTAGGCAAGTTTCAATTACTTAGAAAGAGATCTCCTTGAGCATTATTAGATATGCTGTAATAACTTTAAATATAGTAACAATAAATGCAGCTTATTTACATGGGATTTTAATTTAGTTATGTTAGGCCAGCGTTCATTATAAAAATATGTTAGTCTACAAATGTCAGAAATATTCTTGAAACTCGAATTGAGCATGCACGGATGGAAATGCTCTTGGAAAAGAAAAAAACTAGTACTTGGTATCTTTTTTCAATGCAGTGCCACCCAGTATAAGTTTAATGTGTGTTCCGCTGGTATAGTGGGTAGTGTCGTGGAATGCCACTCAGATGTCGCGGGTTTGCGTCTCCCCCAGGGTGATGAAAAATCACTGGCTCTTTATCATGATCAGTTACTGCTGCTGTGTGGGATCTGCGGTGGGAGGTTGAAACCAACATTCTTTGGAAGCTTGAATTTCAAGTCTATGGCCCCTGTGTGCTTGTTCCATGTGAATAGGTTTCATCTACTGAAATAATAATAATAATAATAATAATAATAATAATAATAATAATAATAATAATAATGGTATATTAAATCAAATTTGCTAGAATACCACAGTATTACAAGGCTGTATTATTATTGCAATATCTCTAGGTCACGCATATCAGCCATTATTGTATTTGTTGCTTAATCATATGTCAAGTCCTCACATTAGTATGTCATTTCTTATGATTTTTTAAATTTTTTTCTTGGAGGGATAGTAATTTCTCTCCTTTATTTTCTTAATATATTAATCTAATTGAACCTTAGTTCAATCATGATTTAAAGGGATGACAGTAATAATTATATTATTACTAAAAGAATGTCACCGACTGAGTTTGTATCGTAACTGATTTTCTTGGTCATGTCCTTATAAAAATACCTGTCTGACTGGTGCGTGTTCTTCTTATCAGATAGAGTATGCAGCTCACATTCGACCGTTTCTCGTGGTTTTTTGTAACCTTACTACAGGGCTTACCCTTCCCACTGCAAACTGCATAATCCACTGTTTTCCAGTGGGATGGCACATACCCCCTGCACCATAAACATAGCCTTGCTGGTATGAAGTTGAGTTGAGGTAGTCACAGGACATGTGTAACATAAGGACATGCTCCTGGCATCAAACCATAGAGGAAAAGCTTGACTTTGACCAGCCCTTTGAGATTAAGGTTTCAGAGGGGGCATAGGGGAAGGAGAGTTCATCTTGTAGTTAGAGGTCTGCAGATAGTATTCCCATCCTTTTTCCAAGGAAATTCCGTGTCCCTGGCCAGTATGCCAAGGTACTGTATGACTCCTCCAATGGAGATCAAGAGTTGTAAGTTGTGATAGATATCGCCAATAATAGCATTAAGTGGACCCTGCCACTGAGCTTTCCCTTCTGAACCCTGAAGATGCGAGGGCACTGCCTTTTTTTATTTTTTTTTTTTTTTGCTTGAGGGACCCCTTGAAAGAGAATCTTAGCTCTCCCATGCAATACCCTGATGTTAGGGAGGTCCCTAATAGGGCTACCCTCCTCCCCATAAGTACTTTTTTTTTTTACCCATGCAATAACCTAAAGTTGAGGTGAACCCCAATATGGCCTCCCCTCTTTTCCATAAAATTCCTGTTCTTTCCTGGGACTATGGTTTTTCATCAGACTCCCAAGCCTTTGCCAGGCAGTGATAGTGTGGCTACCCACGCCCAACTCTCCCAGATGGTGGTTCCTAATAAGGAAATTCGGTCTGAGGTTTGTTGGAGTTTTTGAATGAAATAATGCACAGTATCAGGGAAGCCTTCAATACTGAGCACCTCCATATCAGAAGTGCTCTTGAAGATTCATGATGGGAATTCAAAAAGCTGTGAACACAGTTGGAGGTTGGCTCCAAGACTTTATAAAGCCCTACAAAGAGAGACCAGAAAGTTTTGAAGCCACCTGTGCAGGAATTAGCCCTCACACAAAACAATTTAGGTCGTATGAGCAAGCTAACAAAGAACCCAAAGGCAAAAATAAATCAAGTCTGTTTCTTAGCTCCTTTTAGAGTCAAAAGACTCACAGAGGTATGAACCCTGTTTTCATAGTCTCAGTGGGTTCCAAAACCAAGACCAGCTAGGACTATAATCCTGCAAAGCTGGAAGTATCAGTGACATGATACCTGCCCCAGATAACAGTACTGATAACCCTTGGCATGACACTTCAATGTGTATCCTTTTGCCAGATGACAAGTACCTCCTCAGAATAAGGAAAGCAATGATTGAAATGGAATATGTAGAATTTTTGGGAAAGAGCTGCTTTTTCCCAATATGGAATGGCACTTGGCCCTTCCTTCAGTAGGCATTTAGAAATTGTCAAAGGAGACAGTCATCTTCCATGCTAGCACGGCAAGAAACGCCACTGTGGCAACCATTTATCCATTTTAACTGAAATATGGTATCTCAATAATCCTGGAGAACCAATACGTCTTTTGAGTCGCACCAGCTTTCTGCCCCTATCACTTCTATGACAATTAATCACGTAGAGGCAGAATTTAAGAACTTTGCAGTCACTGGGAAAGTTATTGGGAAACATGGGAAAATGGTAGAGGTAAAGCTATTTATTTCCACTATCCCAGTATCTGGCAACTCCACAGATAGGTATATGCAGAGTCAAAGGACCTCAGAGGTAAGAGAATTATTTACTGAAGCAGCTTTGTTTACCCTTGCTGCAGATGTTAAACCCATGATTAAATCTAGTACTTTTGCAAAACCCGGCTACTGTCCATGTGCGTTACACAAGGACACTAGTAATGACACCTGACCATCCGATTTTCAAATAAATTTTTTAATTTTCCCCTATGGTAGTTCAAAGCTGGACTTGCTAACACGTATTTAGGCTTGCTCTATATGTGCTAGTTTTCATGAGGGCAAAAAGTGTTCCTTCAGATTCAAGTCTTGATGTAAGCTTAGTAATGGTTGGCATTTTTGTTCTTGTGCCTTGGAGGCAAGAAGTTAAATTGTAATATGCCAGATACACCTGCTGTAATTTCTTAAGCCCCTAGCGGTTTGGTATGCAGTATTATTTTGCCTATGTTTACCCTAACCAACTATAATACAATCATGATACCTGATACTGCATCACTTTACGAAATATATCATTCGGATCCTGTTTCTTTTTTTTATAGTTTGTACACTAAGTTTGAGAATTTTTTTCTAATATGAAAAGTAGAATTAAACAAATGAAAGATAAAACTTCAAGTAAATTCCTTATTTTATGCAGGTTTATAAATATTTTATCTGAATCATTATGAGATGTTTCATTATGTTTAGATGTAAACAGTACTACCAACCTTGATATCGGAGTGTCGTCTGTATAAAGAGCTTTCTGTTAAACCAATTTTATTTTACATAAGTGGGTAGAGTTTGGCATATCCTGCATTATCAGATTGTCATCTGTTTAAAGATCTTTCTGTTAAAAGAAAGAATGTTATTTTATGTTAGCAAATAAGGTATAATGATTAAAAATATATACTTTATAACTTCCAATCTTACTCTAAATAGAGTTCACTTCACTGAAGGGTGGTAATGGACTTGCATATGAAGCTTGGTTGGCACACCTTCAATGTCGAATGTTTAGTAGACCAGTTTGGATGTACGATAACTTCTAAGTCTCATACACCAATTTCCTTTTGAATATCATCAAAAACATCAAATTGAAATAAAGTATTCTTACAAATATGAATGAAAATTCAGATATATCAGATAAGGAAATTGGAATATTGTTTTTACAAGTGAATGGTTTAACGGGAGCCACATAGGCCTAGAATTAATGGTGACTGGTAACGTGTGAACGTAGTAATCGGTACTTTTGCTGGTTACGCTAAATCAGGATGTGAATAGCATTCATGAACTGAAAAGTTACTAGAGAAACCATTTTTACTGAATATATGGGAGAAAGATAATTTAATCTAATTTTTCTTTAATGATGTTGAAAAGGAACTATTGACTTAAATTTTTATGTTGTTCTTTAATTATATTTAAAAGCTTTATTGAAGCTTTATTAGATGATTTTTTACTAGATGAAAATATTTAATGCTACGTTTCAACTCGGCTTCTTACTCCTTATCAGCATTATCTACCAACCATTACTGATGTTATTAAATATGGAATACATTATTTTTGTTTTACTCTTTTACTTCACTATGAAGAGTATGAAGATTTTTCTCTCAAGGAGTGAATAATTCATTCCTCAAGCATATGGGCTCAAAGTTAGGCCAAATGGACGATTCTGGAAGGCCATTCAACTCTGTAATGATCAATTATATCTGCATAACGACTGTAAATGAATAAAATATGGATTTGCTTATTAACAAATATCATACTGCATATTATAGGATACCCCGCTTTTCACAGATCATTCAAGGCTCAATAGGGCTAGCCAAACATTTATAGGTTAAAATTTAACATTTTTCAATATTTTGATTATGACAAATAAACAAATATGTAATAAATAGCTTTGTTTTTTAATGCTGTATACGCAAAACGTATAAGCCTACAAATTTTGAATGCTAAAATAAAACCCGCTTCAGACCGGAAAAAATTGTGTAGGCCGAGTCACAAGAAAAAAATTGATACCACAGTTCTTAAAGAAAAAACATACGAGAGATCGATCATTTTGACTACTTATGAATGGGATGTTATTTAGCTCAGCTGCCAGGACTCTTATTGCCCACATAGTATACATTAGTAAGTGACTCGTTTATTTTAGATTAGCCAACCTTGCGCAGGAATAGGTTCTTGATCTGTGGTAACTTGTAACCAAGTGACTGAGAAACTGTCAAAGTTTTTGTCTGAAACGTTAAAAGGGAACTAATGCAAAGCTTTGTATCGTAATTGTAATCCATAAGAGGCTTAAAAGATAGTGGTTCCTAAGTACCATTCACTGAATGATGAAATATTCAGTTATTGCTTGGATCTGATAATGATTTTGCTCTTCCAGTTAATACAGGGTTATTTGGTGTCCCTATTCCTTCAACTTATTTGGAAAGCCTCTTTGGAATCCCATCAAGTTACTTATAAAGGTGTGCTTATTGATAAAGAGTTGAACAAAGCCATCGATGATGCTTTGTATCAAGAATGTCAAAAGATATTAAATTGTGATGAAGCCAGTTGCAGTGATACATTTAATGAATCTCACTGTACATTGGTGAAGTTTGTAGTGGATAACAAAACTTGCAAGAAAGAAAGCAGGTTGGTTATACCTCTCATATACAGTACTAGGCTTCATCTTACGGCAACTGGCGATTTCGTTAGACCAGGTTAGACATGCCACTAACGAGACCACTTCCCACCAGCGTGTCGCATCGAATGCCTTGCTACAACTAGTATTAAGTAAGACACAAAAAGCAATTCCAGGGTCTGTGGAGGCGTGGGACAGAGTCTTCAGCAACCAAGAGCCATAGTGACAGGTGAAGCGAATATTGCAACCGCAACAAAGGGTTCATTACAAGTAAAGAAACTAAAATTAATACTTCTATTCGGAACCACTAGATTGTTACCGCCCCCCCCCCAACACACACAAACAAACAAACAAAATAGTTTATTTCCTTTGCAGTACGTCAGTACCTACTGTATTTCATATTCTGGCTGAAAATGTAATAGGTAGCCAACAAACTTTCAATGAGGATTTATCATTTAATATCATCATTACTACCAAACGTTGCAAAAATGCCAGCCATGGACCAGAGATAGCATAGGAATTCACCTTAGTCAAACTTTCATTTATTCTCTCTAAATTTCCTTCATGACGAATTTTGTTCCAACTCCAACTAATAAAATCAACTTTAAGGCTTAGAAAACTTGGCTCCAAGCTAATGCTATTCCCCAATCTTGGACGTTCTTTTAATCCTAACCTGTTAAACCATGACACTAAAAACTTTCGTTCCTTTCTAATGGGTTGGAACCTGAAAACACTAACTCCCTGTAAACACAAATTACCTTCATGATCAAAATTTTAATTTCATTTCTACATCAGTACCTGAGCAATGCTCCTGAGGTCGCCAACTGGTAGTGACAAAAGGCAGCTTAAACTAACGGCAGCTGCAACAGATAGCATTGGAAATTTAGATAAAAAAACGACAGTGTCTATTAAGTTAATTACATAACGTCCTAAACGGAAGACAAATTTTTGGACGAAAACAAAATGAACTGATGGTGAAGATAACGATTAATGATAAAAGTAAATACAGAAAAATTCAAATTTACTACATTCTAACTTTTCACTGAATATTTTTAGTTTACATTTATTTCCTCCGCTTCGTGTACATTTAACTTTCACAAAGCAAAACGTCTGCAAACAAACTACGGGTTATGCGAATACATAACTAACTATGGGTTATGCGAATACATTAAGTTTAGCAGAAATCATTGCAAATAATAAATGTTAATAACTAGGAGGATATTTTAACTTTCGTTAGCAGGAAGTTTTCGTACAGCCTTTAAATATTTATTCTATCTTACCACCTTAATCCAAGGCTAAAGGACACTGGTTTTATGTATGTGCAGCCATAAGAAAAAATATAATTATGGCTAAGAGGCGTTTTTCAAGCGGCGTAGTATTCGGTAAACGACGCACAGATCAAGTTTAAAAATTAATTTAACGTGTAAAACAAAAGTATAAAAATTCAATATTTTTACTAATGTCTAACCCTAAACTGCAATGCATCCTTAAACTGTCTATTTAAGCCCCCCTTAAACTGAGAATTAAGGAAAGCGGAGAAGTTGATGTTAGTCAAGTAAAATTTTAAGTGTTTAGGTAGTTGGTCTGCTTTGCGGGACCTTAAATAAACGGTTGAAAAGTCTGGACCAGAGATAAAGTATCCAGAGGATTAACATCGAATCTAAGTAATAGGATTATCAACTTTAGCACTATTTAAATCATCTTTCGAATTAGCGGCTCTAAATTTTAGTCACAATCAGAAGGAAGATGTCCCACAACCGCCTCCCACCTCCCTGTCCCGGCTCTCCTAGCTCCACAATAACAGTAGTAACATTCATAATAGGCCTTCTCATAATCAGTCTCATTTAAGTTCTAAGAGTTAGACAAGAAATATGGATATTTTGAAGTTTTTGACACCACAGAATTAAAGCAGAGGCCCTAACTGTAGCGGGTCCTCGTTGATCTCTCTGTACTTGCATGAATCACAACACCAAACCTTTTTTAGAACTTGCACAAACAGAAAAAAAATACAACAGTTTACGATGAAAGATTTCCAGGCGGTTATATTTACTAATGACCTCTTTGTCTGCACACATTTCACAAGCAAAGCATTTGCGGAAAAACAGGAAAACTATCCTTCTATCCTCGTGACCTATCAACTGTAGAGAATAAAAAAAAAAATTCTTTTGGTTGCATTTTACCGAAAACCCCTCGCTAATGAATGAAAACCACAATTTTCTTTGGTAGCGTTTTACTGAAAACGCTTCGCTAATTAAACTTATCCATCTTCCCCACAATTATCACTGACGATTAATTTTTTTAACCGGAAAACCAACGTCTCCCATTGTTAACGCCAATTTCCAGCGCTTAACCACGTGTTATATCCACTACTTAACAACTCCATCCTGCCCCCTTCCCACATCCACCACCTCTGGGAAAAGGCAGCCATTAGCCTTTATTTATAGCCATTTTTATATATTATATTAAAGTAAAATCAAAATGAAGTGATAGTGCGTGATAAACGCATGTCAATTATCTCTATTAACAAACGAGTGGCAAACTCGTGAAATCCTCTCTTGGAAGGTGGTGTTTATACTAACGGCGAATTGTGGCATATGGAAAACACTTATTTGAAAAGAAAGGAAACGGCAAAGAAAACATGATTGTGAACCTAATAATAAAACTTTAATTTTAAAGGACAACTAATTTAAAGAATTAATGTTCACAAGACATGAAATGTGCGACAACATGTATCAAAACAAAGAGGAATAACAATTACTCTCTACATGATGACGAGTTAAAGTGGAAGCGTGGAAGTTCCAAAAATTTTATTTTGCATTCCATGCTAAAAATTGCACACTATGGAAGAACGACCTCTACAAAAACCATTCAGTGTTATCTAATGTGTTTTTATTGCAGACCACCACTTGACCACTTACAACAGGTCCCCCGTAGCTTTTTAATGTGAGATTTATATAGCTTCTCACTCCAGGCAACGAAAATACAAGATTGATAATTTGCTACTTTCATCCACAATGCCATCATTAATTCTTTGCCAAAATGTTTTCCTTAAAAAAGTACTACTGTACGGACAAATGCTAATGTGTAACCGTTAAAAAAGTTTCTAATTTAGTAGGCTGTAGAAATCAAGCGTACAATCCAAGGACAAGTTATCGGATTGACTTTATTCAATAGGCAGTGGATAAGTCGATTTCCCATCACCTTAAAGTAACTTAAAATCCCTTAAGGCTCTCTATATTCTATAACGAAATTGCTCTGCTTTAGAAGTGAGGTTGCCAAAAATGTTACTGCGAGATTAATGCACCTGTCTCCTAAAACAGGTGACATACTTAGTTCGTTAACCTATAAAATATATAAAATTCGAATTTAATTGAAAATGACTAAAATAACGACCGTGCCGAGATATCCTTACACTGAGGTTACTTACGACCTTTTTTAATTTCACTTACATTGTCTATGGAAATTGAGAGAATTAAAGACTATAGCCTATAAAAAAAAAAAAATCCTCAATTTATTGTCGGGGAAACTTCACAAGCAAATAACGACAAAACCAAGCTGTGACGCATATAAAATAAGAATAAGGAGCGGAAACATCGGCATATCCAAGAAAATTATCTCGTGAAAAGCAGTAATCAACAAATATTTGGGAAAGTCAGATAAATATTTTCAACATACAGTAATTAACGGATATCTACTAACCGATCGCTCAAGATAGGCTACTTTCGATATATATTAATGCTTTTACACAATGCTTGCTTTGCGATCTCATTCAAACGAGAATTAAGGCAGTAAATACTACCAATACGTAAGCAGGTTATGGAATTGGCAAGATGGCTTAATTTAAGGAAACGGGATGCTAATTCACAACTGAAAGACATAACTAACTTCAGGTAAAATTTGTAACGTGGTATCATTGCAAAACAGGACTTCAATCAGCACGGGTCTGCAGAATAGGACTGCATAAATTCCAATCAACACCAATCTGCAGAATAGGAGTGCAAAAATTTCAACCAACACCGGTCTGCAGAATAGGAGTGCAAAAATTTCAACCAACACTGGTCTGCAGAATAGGAGTGCAAAAATTTCAACCAACACCGGTCTGCAGAATAGAAGTGCAAAAATTTCAACCAACACCGGTCTGCAGAATAGGAGTGCAAAATTTTCAACCAACACTGGTCTGCAGAATAGGAGTGCAAAAATTTCAACCAACACCGGTCTGCAGAATAGAATGCAAAAATTTCAACCAACACCGGTCTGCAGAATAGGAGTGCAAAAATTTCAACCAACACCGGTCTGCAGAATAGGAGTGCAAAAATTTCAATCAACACTGGTCTGCAGATTAGGAGTGCAAAAATTTCAACCAACACCAGTCTGCAGAATAGGAGTGCAAAAATTTCAACCAACACCAATCTGCAGAATAGGAGTGCAAAAATTTCAACCAACACTGGTCTGCAGAATAGGAGTGCAAAAATTTCAACCAGCACCGGTCTGCAGAATAGGAGTGCAAAAATTTCAACCAACACCGGTCTGCAGAATAGGAGTGCAAAAATTTCAACCAACACCGGTCTGCAGAATAGGAGTGCAAAAATTTCAATCAACACTGGTCTGCAGAATAGGAGTGCAAAAATTTCAACCAACATTGGTCTGCAGAATAGGAGTGCAAAAATTTCAACCAACACCAATCTGCAGAATAGGAGTGCAAAAATTTCAACCAACACCGGTCTGCAGAATAGGAGTGCAAAAATTTCAACCAACACTGGTCTGCAGAATAGGAGTGCAAAAATTTCAACCAGCACCGGTCTGCAGAATAGGAGTGCAAAAATTTCAATCAACACCGGTCTGCAGAATAGGAGTGCAAAAATTTCAATCAACACTGGTCTGCAGAATAGGAGTGCAAAAATTTCAATCAACACCGGT
Organism: Macrobrachium rosenbergii; assembly: GCF_040412425.1. Lineage (NCBI taxonomy): Eukaryota > Metazoa > Arthropoda > Malacostraca > Decapoda > Palaemonidae > Macrobrachium > Macrobrachium rosenbergii. The sequence continues at coordinate 39,638,419 of NC_089790.1, forward strand.
CTGCAGAATAGGAGTGCAAAAATTTCAACCAACACCGGTCTGCAGAATAGGAGTGCAAAAATTTCAATCAACACCAGTCTGCAGAATAGGAGTGCAAAAATTTCAATCAACACCAGTCTACAGAATAGGAGTGCAAAAATTTAAACCAACACCGGTCTGCAGAATAGGAGTGCAAAAATTTCAACCAACACCGGTCTGCAGAATAGGAGTGCAAAAATTTCAACCAACACCGGTCTGCAGATTAGGAGTGCAAAAATTTCAACCAACACCGGTCTGCAGATTAGGAGTGCAAAAATTTCAACCAACATCAGTCTGCAAATTAGGAGTGCAAAAATTTCAATCAACACCAGTCTACAGAATAGGAGTGCAAAAATTTCAACCAACACCGGTCTGCAGAATAGGAGTGCAAAAATTTCAATCAACACCAGTCTGCAGAATAGGAGTGCAAAAATTTCAATCAACACCAGTCTACAGAATAGGAGTGCAAAAATTTCAACCAACACCGGTCTGCAGAATAGAGTGCAAAAATTTCAACCAACACTGGTCTGCAGAATAGGAGTGCAAAAATTTCAACCAACACCGGTCTGCAGATTAGAGTGCAAAAATTTCAACCAACACCGGTCTGCAGATTAGAGTGCAAAAATTTCAACCAACATCAGTCTGCAAATTAGGAGTGCAAAAATTTCAACCAACACTGGTCTGCAGATTAGGAGTGCAAAAATTTCAACCAACATCGGTCTGCAGAATAGTAGTGCAAAAATTTCAACCAACACTGGTCTGCAGAATAGGAGTGCAAAAATTTCAACCAACACCGGTCTGCAGAAAAGGAGTGCAAAAATTTCATCCAACACCGGTCTGCAGAATAGGAGTGCAAAAATTTCAACCAACACCGGTCTGCAGATTAGGAGTGCAAAAATTTCAACCAACATTGGTCTGCAGAATAGGAGTGAAAAATTTCAACCAACACTGGTCTGCAGAATAGGAGTGCAAAAATTTCAACCAACACCGGTCTGCAGAATAGGAGTGCAAAAATTTCAACCAACACCGGTCTGCAGAATAGGAGTGCAAAAATTTCAAGCAACACCAGTCTGCAGATCAGGAGTGCAAAAATTTCAACCAACATCGGTCTGCAGAATAGGAGTGCAAAAATTTCAACCAACACCGGTCTGCAGAATAGGAGTGCAAAAATTTCAACCAACATCGGTCTGCAGAATAGAGTGCAAAAATTTCAACCAACATCGGTCTGCAGAATAGGAGTGCAAAAATTTCAACCAACACCGGTCTGCAGAATAGGAGTGCAAAAATTTCAACCAACACCGGTCTGCAGAATAGAGTGCAAAATTTCAAGCAACACCAGTCTGCAGATTAGAGTGCAAAAATTTCAACCAACACCGGTCTGCAGAATAGGAGAGCAAAAATTTCAACCAACACCGGTCTGCAGCATAGGAGTGCAAAAATTTCAGTCAACACTGGTCTGCAGAATAGGAGTGCAAAAATTTCAGTCAACACCGGTCTGCAGAATAGGAGTGCAAAAATTTCAGTCAACACTGGTCTGCAGAATAGGAGTGCAAAAATTTCAGTCAACACCGGTCTGCAGAATAGGAGTGCAAAAATTTAACCTTCCCGACGTCACGAAGTGTCGCGTTGTAGTCACACTTCAGTTGCCCAGAAACCCAGTGATACGCACTGATAAGGAGCAAGTCGAGTAATCTAAGCAAATCAATTAACACGAAAGAGAAAATTTAGTAGCACAAAGACACCAATGAATTCCCCGGCTGAGAAGAAGGAACCTTGTGGCGGAAATCGCCTTCCTTCTCGCCCAGTTACAGTTAATAGGATGACTTACAACAGAACACTAACCATTCCGCCGTTTAGTCCATTACACCTGTACCAGAGGTGGTGACGTATGGCACAGATGCAAAGTCGAGATGGAACCATGCATTTTCATCTCCAGGATGACAAATATAAGCAGCGATCTCAAAAGCTTCATGGGCATTTACATACATGAAATTTAATTTATTAAAGTAATTGATTGAATAGGTGCATCACAGGGAGCAGGGTTATCAGTTCACAATCATGAACACAAAATATTTAACCAGCAACTGACCACAAATCTTCCTGTGTCTTCTCTCCATGTGAAATTTCTACGCTGAAAATAGACACACTTGTAATCTTGATCCTTAAAGATGACTGCAACTCCATTAGCCCATGAAGAATCACAAAATGGAAAAATAACATCTACCTTCATTTCGCTAGTAAAGTTATGAAATATAATAACCCCACCAAATGTAAATGTACGGTATTCATTTGTTTAGTGAACAGAGATATAAAGACTATGTTAAACGTAATCCTTTAAATCTGGCCATGTTGAGATTATCCGTAATGTTCGTTACTGTTCTGTACTCTTAATATTGCACCGATTAAAAGGTACTAAGGTAAGATCCACTGTTAGTTTCTCTGTAATTCTGAGCTGTGGCTGTTTGTTTGGAGATCGAAGCATGAAGTGCTTTACCTTGTCTGTAGAAGAAGGAAGAAGCGTCGAAGTGTAAACACGGCTGTGTTTGTATTCCGTTCTTTTTTCAAGCCTTTCCCTGTCTTTTGATGGTTTCCTAGTGAAGTAGAGTTGCTACAGGATTCATAAAGGTACAAGGAACCAATAACTGTAAAGAGTTTATAGTTGTGTTTAGACTTAGTTGCTTTTTGAGGACAAAAAGTGAATCAGTGGTCGCCCGTCACTCTTCGCCGGAAAGGCTGCGTGCCCCGAGGCTATGAGTGACGTTAGCCGTGAGACCGCATAACGATGACGTCACGATTCTATCCTCAAGTCAGGAGAAAGGACTCCATTGGGTTGATTTTTTCAAGCAAACCTGACAATGAAACAGTTTGTAGAGTAATTTTTGAGATTCTTGGAATTGAAACTTGCGACTTGATAGGATTCCAGTTGATGCCTAGAAATAGGTTTATCATGAAATTCAGCTCGCGCGTTATATATGAAAAGTTCATCAGTGAATACGATGAGAAGGAACTTCAGATCGGCAATGGGATTACTGTGAAAACAGTGAACATGGGAGCAAGCTACTCCTCTGTATCAATCAGATACGCACCTTTTGACGTGGACAACCAGATGATAGAATCCGTACTTGAAGGATATGGAAAGGTAATGTGGATAAGGAATAACCAACACACGCTAGCAAAAGGAAACGGTTTGTTGAATGGGATAAGAACAGCAAAAATGGAAATCAAGAATAACGTTCCATCGTCTATTAGGATAGCAGGACATTCGGTGTCCTTCATGTACAGCGGGCAGAGCAGGACCTTCTATAAATGTGGAAGTGAAGATCATCTAGTGGAAAACTGTTACAAAGAAGACATTAAGGGAGGAATTGACGGATAAGGAAACGCACTTCCCGGAAATAGGAAAATGGAACAGAAAAGCAAAGGAGAATCCAGGATTTAGCGTAAAGGATCAAATTCAAGATGCACTGGTGATAATGAAAAACATTTAAAATTGAACCAAGTTAAAGAAATTCAAAATGCTGAAGACAACACAGATGCTAACTCAAAATATTTAATTGATAAAGACGATGTCTCGGGTGACATAGATAATGATGATGAGTTAGAACGCGTAAGCATTGCAATGCCAGCTAATTCTACGCATATAAATGAATCCGATAATGAAGAGATGCATATAAATGAGTCCGATAATGAAGACGTAACTGTATCTGAATATGGGATACAAAACAACATTGTAAAGGAAAAAGAAACCGAGAAGTCTGATAAAACGGAAATAGAAACAATAGTGGAGATTCATCGTGAGCGAAATGATACGGAACTGTCAAGCATGGAAGCAGAAGCAGTAGGGAAAACCAGTCATGAGGGAGGAAGTGATCAGGAATAATTTCGACGAAAATCTGACAACTGAATACAACGATATAGCAGAAGACATGTTGACCGATGAGAGCCTGGAAAGGGAAATGATGAACGAAGCTGATGACGTTGAGAAGCGGATTGAGGAATTTAGTCACAAAGAACAAAGTGAAGATAGGAATACTGAAAAGTGGAAAGTACATGTGGAAAATAATGGGAAAATGGTTATATCAAAAAGTAAAGACAGTAATGACAAGATGCATAGAAATGATGAGAGAAATTTGAAGGATGATCGTGAAAGAAAACGACGAAAGGTGAATAGTAAAAATACAAGTTCGTAATGGATAAGTGGGAGGTTAACCTCTTTATAATCATGGCGCTGACGGTAGCCACCTTAAACGTAAATGGACTTAATGTAGCTAACAAACAGATGTGCGTTGACTCTCTCATGAGATTTCACAGAATTGATGTATTGATGTTGCAGGAGCATAATATTAAAAATGTCAAAGACTTGATTTACCAAACTAATGATTATGTGTCTTTATTAACTGTTGTACTAATTTGAAAGGTGGAACTGCGATATATATATTAGAAAGTGTCCTAGCATTAAGGTCTTGAATCAGGAAATGGATGGAGAGGGGCAATTAATTAGTATTAAGATTGAGTTTAATGGTATCATCATTCCTCTGCTGAACTTGTACGCTCCATCAGGAACAAATAAAATACCGGAACGAGAAGGATTCTTTCGAAATAAATTGTTATTTTATTTAAAGAATAACAGTGAAAACTTAATATTAGGTGGAGATTTTAACTGTGTGACCTCTCTTCGAGACAGTAGTTCAGAAAATGTTCATTTACAGTCAAAAGCTCTAAGGAACTTGATAAAGCAGGTAGGATTGAAAGACATAACCATAGGTTGTCACAAGTTACCTGAATATACTTTTGTTAAAAATAACTACGGATCAAGAATAGACAGAGTATATGTTAAAAGGCTATTTAACCATATAAAGTCATGGGAAACAATACCTATCAGCTGCTCAGATCACAGCATGGTTTTAGTTAAATTTAATGTACAAAATGTAAAATTTGGTAGAGGTTTTTGGAGGCTTAACACAAAAGTTTTGGGTTTTAAAGAAACTGAAGAGGATTTCAGTGTAGTTTGGGGTCATATTGTGGCTAGAAAAGGAATTTTTGATAATTTGCTATCATGGTTGGACTTTGCAAAAATGGAATGTAAAAAGTTTTTTATAAGAATGTCGAAAATGATGTCGCAAGAAAAATATGGACTTCTAAATATGTTGCAGGGAAGACTGAAACAATTGTATGCAAAAGCTAATGCTGGTGGAACTGACTTTGAAGAAATAAGGGTGATTAAAGACAGAGTGAATGACATCCAGACAGAATGAGTTTTGTGAGGGCATTCAACTACGAGCAAAACTAAAAGTCAGGGTAGAAGGTGAAAAGGTAGAATCAGCATACTTGTTAGGAAGAGAGAAGGATCGGAACTCGGGTATTTTTAGAGTTAAAACGGATAAAACAGTTCTCATTAATACTGACAATATTGTTTCCTTTTTAAAAGTTATTATAAAGAGTTATACGATAACGTTAATGTTGATAAAATTCAACAAGAGGAATTACTTAGAATGTGCAAGAATAAATTGGATAATGATGATGTAGATATGTTATCAAAGGAAATTGAAGAAGAAGAAATATGGGCAGCCATTAAGGGCTTAAGCATTGGAAAATCACCAGGAAAGGACGGCCTTCCTACCTATTGAATTTTACAGAAACATTTGGACACTATTGAAACCTCGCTTCATACAAGTAATTAGGTACGCTCTGAAGGAGGATTTGAGTAGTTCTCAGCATGAAGGTATTCTTAAGCTTATACCAAAGGGTGGGGACGTAGAACTAGCAGAGAACTGGAGGCCCATATCTCTTCTTAACGTAGATTATAAAATATGTGCAAAAATTGTAGCTAATCGTATGAAATTGGTAATGAATAAGATTATTTCATCTGAGCAGTACTGTGGTGTAAATGGAAGGTCAATTATCGACTGTAATAATATGATAAGAGATGTAGTGTATTATTCATCCGAAATTCATTCGAACTTGGCTCTTTTAAACCTTGATTGGTCAAAGGCTTTGACAGGGTGGATACGAAGTTCTTATGGAGAATTATGAATTGCTTTGGATTTCCCGACTCCTTTATCAAATGGTTAAAGGTGTTATATAAAAACAGTCATAGCTATTTATGCATCAGTGGAGTAATTAGCTCTTCGTTTGAAATAAATAGGTCTGTTAGACAGGGATGTCCCTTGTCCATGCTTTTGTTTGTAATATTTCAAGAACCCTTATACTTAACTATTAAGGTAATAAACAGATTATTCCTCCTCCACTACCAAATAAAAAATGTATCAAGCTTCAAGGTTTTGCAGACGATTCAACAATTTTCATCACCGCTGAGAAATCTCTGCAAGTTGTTTATAAAGAGATAGAAAGGTTTGAAAAGGCCACAGGAGCACAACTGAACATCGATAAAACAAAAATTCTAGGAATTGGAAATTGGGAAAATAAACTGTCTTGGCCTACTGACAGGGTAAAAAGTGTAAAGAAAACTAATATTTTAGGGACTGAATATAGTGGAAATTATGAAGAAACTTGCAGACAAAATTGGGAAAACAGAATAAACAAGATCAGCAGAATATCATCCATGTCAGAACAGAGAATATTAACCCTTTATCAAAAGGGTATTATTATCAATTCCTTGATACTCTCAAAAGTATGGTATTTGGCTCACACGTTTCCATTGTCTACACGAGAGGCCTTAGCCATAAATTCTTGTATCTTTAGATTTCTTTGGCATGGAAAGTACCAGCCTATTAGAAGAACAACACTTTGTTTACCCAAGGAAGAAGGGGGACTAGGGATTACTGATATTTATCACAAGGCTTTATCTATTTTATGTTGTACTGTTTTAAAAGAGCTAACAAATGATTCATGCCTTTCTGTTTAATATTGTAGTATAAGACTAAGTCATATGGTGAATACGATTGATAAAAAAGAGGTATCGTATATTTCTAGTCCATACTATTCTGTAGCGATAGAGGCAATTAGAAAGGTGTTTCGTTGTAAAAATTTCCCTTTGTTGACGAGTAAAGTAGTTTATGATTGTATCCGTTCAAATTGTGAGGCCATAAAAGAGAGTAACTACCCGTTGTTCAACTGGAAAAGCATTTGGAAGAATGTAAACAATAGACATATAGGATTACGAGAGAGAGAATTTATGTATAGATACTTGCATGAGACTCTAGCAACTAACCAAAGATTAAGGATGCTAAAGATAAGGACGGATGGTTCTTGTGACAGATGTGGCGAGGAAGAAAATTCAATCCATATATTTTATTCATGCACTTATATTAAAGATATTTTTCTATGGTTTAAAAATGTTCTGATCAGTATATGTAGATTTGAGAAAAATAGTTTCTTAGGAATTTTAATGTTAGATTTTAATTGTAAAACAACAAAGTGTAACAATGCTGCATTTTTTTTTATCTTTTATTTAAAAATCATATCAAGTACATTTTACAAACAAATACATATGTTATATATGTAATTTATGTACAAAAAAATTACAAAGTAAAACATGAAAATAAATCATGCACATCAAAACAATTCCTATCTATTTTTCATAAACTTTAAAATGCACAGGTGATGTACTTATCTGTAAAATATAAATTAATTTTTTCTTTAAGGAGAATTTTCATCAAATACCTATCATAACTAAATTTACTTTTTATATGCTGATATATTTCATTTATATCAAAATTTAACTGTCTTCCTATCCAAATTGAATATAAGTACCCTGTCGTTAACATAATATACTTGTTATATATTTTTTCATTCTTACCTGAGAAATTTAACATTAAGATCTTAAGCATATTCACACCCTCTATATTACATATATCACTCAACATTTTCTGGAAAAATCTTGCTATTGGTTTTATAAACTTGCAAAAATAGAATATGTGCAATGTGTAGCCTACTCTATATTATCACATCTATTACAATTATTACTCTCTTTTATCTTAAGCATAAAGAGTCTGTCATTAGTTGGTAAAGATTCATGGATATATTTGTACAGGAATTCTCTTTCACTTACTCCAAAAAGTGATGATTTATATTTTTCCAGATACTCGCCCAATCGAGAAGAGGATAGTTATCCTCAACCCTTGCCTTAACATCCTTACAAAGGTACATATAAATATCTTTACTATACATAATAGGAAATTTCTTACAATTACATATTTCTCTAATAACGTCGATTACTACTGAATAGAATTTTGGGGTATTGTAGGAAACCTCCTTAGGATAAGCAGTGTCTATTAAGTAACTTAACCTAATTCTACAATAATATATACACAAGCCTATGCCGTTATTCAAGTCTTTCAAGACCGTAGAAGTTAAAATAGATTTGGCTTTATAAAGTACATTTATTATTCCTACTCCTCCTCCTCTATTTCTTGGCAAACATAAAGTGTTTCTGCTGACTGGCTGATACATTCCTTTCCACAAATATCTGAAGAAGATACATGAATTTATCTTTGGAGCCTCCTTCTTCATTAGTGGCAACGTATGGGCTACGTACCACACTTTTGAACAAATTTTAGTGTTGAGTATAACAGCTTTTTGAAAAATGGATAATTTTCTCTTGCTCAACATACCTATTGATATTTCTGCTTTCCTAATAACTTCAGTCCAATTTTTCTCCTGAATTGTCTCAAAATTATTATGATAATATATTCTTAATATTTTAATACATTCCACAGTCTTCAACCATTTCACAGGCCAAACATTTCTTTCTTTCCACAAAGATTTTTCCCTATTCAGTTTAGCACCAGTTGTTAATTCGAAGTGTTTTACTATCTTTCCTGTTTCACAAATTGACTTGTCTGTTGACACAATAATAGAGGAGTCATCAGCATACCCTTGTAAGCACACATCTTTATCGTTAGGAAGCTTCAGACCTTCAATATTCTTATTATTCTTAATTACTAGATACAATGGCTCCTGAAAAACTACGTACAGTAACATAGACAATGGACATCCCTGACAAACAGACCTTTTAATTTGGAAATAGGGGCTAAATATTCCATTTACACAAATACAGCTCTTACATCTTTTATATAAAATACTTAACCAACAAATAAATTCACTAGGAAAACCAAATTTCTTTAATATTTTAAATATAAATTCAATATTTACTGTATCGAAGGCCTTAGACCAACCTAGGTTTATTATAGCAAGTTTCATATTATTTTGTGAAGCATAAAAAACTATATCTCTAATTGTACTGTTACAATTTACAATTGACCTATTCTGAACTCCACAGTGCTGTTCTACTGATGTAATTTTAGTCATAACAAATTTCAACCTATTGGCTAACACTTTGGCTATTATCTTGTAATCTACATTAAGCAGTGAAATTGGTCTCCAGTTATCTATTTTCTCCAAATCTCCCTTCTTTGGTATTAATTTGATGATACCACTATATTGGGAATGTGTTAATTCACAATTTTCTTTTATATATTTTACAATCTCTAAAAAATCTTTTTTAATTATTTTCCAAAACTTTTTATAGAATTCAACTGGAATTCCATCTACTCCAGGCGACTTTTTACTATTCATTAACTTTATCGCACTATAAACTTCTTGTTCAGTAAAATCACCTTTCAAAATGTCTTTATCATCATCATCAAGTATATTATTACAAAATGAAAAAGTAATTTTGCATATTTTCATCCACAACCGATTTTTCATATAATTTTTCATAATATTCTTTTACATATAACATTATAGCACCTGTGTTTTCCACGGTGTGACCATCTCCACTTTTAAGCTTACATATAAGTTTTGAGGCTTTACTGTTTTTTTCTCTATTTAATAAATACGAAGACAATTTTTCTCCTTTAGGAAGGTCATCAATTTTTGCTCTTATCTTTATCCCTTCACATATTTCATTTTGAATATTATTTATATTTTCTTTACAGCCTCAATTTCTTTATATTTCACTTTTGCCACAGTCGTACAGTTGTCGCAGTCTGTGCTGTAACAAATTCAACAGACCATACCTTTCTTGAGCTATTCTCTTGCCAACTTTCAAGAAAAACAATTTACATTCTTGTTTAACCCATTCCCACCATAAAGCAACGTTACTAAAGTTAGGCTTTTTAGATTTCAATTGATTCCAAAATGAAAAAAATTCTTCTGCTATACCATTCACATTTAAAAGCTCAGTATTAAGTTTCCAGAAACCCTTCCCTGTTTTCACTTTACTAAGTTTTATTTCTAAAATAACCATATTATGATCTGAAAAACTTATTGGGATATTGCTTACTCGTTGAATTTCATTCACACACTTTTTTGTGTAAATCCTTTCAATTCTTGAACCATAGTTAGTTCTCACATAGGTATACCCAGGGATACTACCCTTGCCACCCACCAGATACATCTTTTAGCCTTAAATCTCTGACAAGGTCTTTTAATGATTTACTTACCAAAGCATTATTCCCATTCCTACAGTCTTTCGGTGATTCAATGCAATTGAAATCTCCTCCCAAGATAAGATTTTCATTATTATGTCTCAGATAAAACAATAGTTTTGTTTTGAAAAATTCTTCCCTTTCTTTACATCTTGCAGTATCAAAAGGGGCATAAACATTAACAATATTAAACACTCTATCATTATACAATATTCTCATACCTAAAGTCTGCCCTTCAGAATCCATTTCTCTACTCAGTATGTCAATTCTCTTGTACTTTGTGGTACATATTAAGGTTCCTCCTTTAGAGAGATGAGTAGGAATAAAACCTATATCAAAGTTACGTGTTAGATACTCCAGTCTTTTTATATCTTTAACATTATGTTCCTGTAACAATAAAATATCAATTTTATAATACTTAACAATATTGACAATTTTCATTTGTTTCTTGATATCGTTTAGACCATTTATATTCAAGCTAGCTATGGACAATGCCATTATGAAGTATGAAAAAATTAAAGTGTAAAAAAAAAACCAAGGAAAGACCATGACCTCATTCTTTTACAAGCTTTTTCTTGGTATGCCAATTTTTCCTATCATTACCCTTCCTTCCCTCTTTTCGTTTTTCGGGAACTTTGGTAAGAGTTATCTTCCCAGGATCCTGCACTTTAACATTCCATGTCTTGCTGCTGTCTTCCAATCGGCTTCTAGTTTCGTTCTGTTGATCATCATCGCCGTCCGTTTCCGTAAAAGTGTCTTCCATTGATTCACAATCAGTCGCTTGACTCTCTTCCCCTTCCACATGAATATCCTCTTCCATTTCCTTGTGAATGTCCACTGTCACAACTACTTCCACCAATCCTTCTTCAGATGAAATATTTTTCTTTGTATTGTTCGGAGAGTACAAGAATAAATAATCCAAGGAATCGGAGATTTCAAACGGTGAAGTACTCTGTTGGGAGATTCCTATTGGGCCAGGTGTTATTACATCCTCGTCACTTGTTTTACCATCCAGTCGGTCCTTCTCTCCAGTTTTATTCTCATTGCTATTTTCCTTATTGCTATCCAAACAATGTGTAACCATGGTTGTTTCGCTTAGCTTTGTATTATCTTCGAGTTGTTCCTGAACTTCCATATTACCGGTGTTCACCGTTTCTTGGTTCATTTTTCCTTTGCCTTGATCTGTGTTGTCCTTACCGTTGTCAGTGTTCTCATTATCCTTTTCGTTATTATCTCATTTATTATCCACTTTCTTTTTCCCTGTCATTGGTGGAAATTCCACTTCATTATCCACATTAATCCTTGCATTTATATCACAATCGGCACTATGTGGGCATCATTTCCACACACACACACATATATATATATATATATATATATATATATATATATATATATATATATATATATATATATATATATATATATATATATATATATATATATATATATATATATATATATATATATATATATATATATATATATATATATATATATATATATAACACGTTCTCTTTTTGGCCGTTGTATAAGGAAATGAGAGTGTATCCAAGAACGGTAATAGATGACGGGATGTTCTTCTTGATTGCCATTTTAGCGGTCCTGATCCCATTGAACAGCCTTTCTCCTTTTCCAAGCCTATGTTTGTTATTGCGAATTTCATGCACTTTTCCATATTTTGATAACACATCCTCAATCATATCATTGTCCATGTCAAATGGAGCACGACGAATTGAAACATAAGTGAATAAACTACTGAAGTTCAGAATCTTTACACTTTGTCCCTGTCCGATATCTAACGTTTTACCGTCGAATTTTTCAATAAATTCATCAAATACCACAGTATTCTCGAACTTAATCACTACCTTATTATTTGACAAAAGCTGGAATCCAATCAAGTCATCATATTCGATCTTCAGTTCCTCAAAAATAACTCTGCATACTAGATTATATTCAGGATAACATGTAAAACACAGTCCAGCGGAGTCTTTTCTCCTTAATGGAGGCGAATAAAACACCATGATCAAAGAAAACGGTATTCCCTGTGCGCCTGCGCCTGAGGCATAGCCTCAGGGCATATAAGTTTCTGCACCCGATGCGAAGGAGAGTTATGTTTTATTAGATCTAGGATACAGCAATATTAAAGCACTATCTTAGTACACACCAACTATACAATTACTTCAGGCCATGTTGTACATACGTCAGTCCCATTGAAAACCAACAGAAGTGGTCCAATTCCACGAAAAAAGCCTAAAACCAAGAGCGTTGTTGACGACGTCTTGATCACAATCAGCTTCTTCTTCTCCTGCTGGTTGCATCATTATATCTGGTCACCCTGGGCCGAGGAAAGCTTTTGGGAGGACAGTCGAACTATTCTACTGCCTTGACTGGTCATAGGTGCTTTGATTATGCAAAGTCGTGTCCATTTCGTTAAGAAATAAAGCAAGGAGTTCTTCAAAGTGGCAAAAGTTATCAGAGGTTCTCGTGATTCAAATGTTAGTCATTTACAATTGCTGCAATATTGGATGGTGCTGATTTCTACCCTCTAAAATTTCTCTCTTACAGCACGAATGAAGGCCTGTAAAATAACTTCCGGCTAAAAGTGTTTCAGACAAGGTTTTTTTTCTTTTATTAAGAAAATATGCATTTACAATTCTTACAATTTGTAATATTGTATATACATCATAATCTATTTACACAAATAAAGTTAGTATTTTGAGTATACTCTCCACATTACAATTTTTGCTGTTCATCTAAATATGTCTTTAAATTATATACACATTGACTCGTCGCACATTTTTTGGTATCTGCCTGCCAACTTATATAATAACATAACACAAACCTACAGATAAGTTAATTGAAGTCATAATTGACATATTTTCTGTTAAAACAGTTCAGCATTCTTTCACTTAACAAACGTTTAAGTAACCATCTAGTATATCTAAACTTACTCTTTAAAAAGTTTATAATTTGTCTAAGATCATATTTCTTTTTCTTGCTCACCCATAAGACATACAAGTGATCCACAATTAAAACTAATGCAGCATTATTACACTTTGTTGTTTTACAATTAAAATCTAACATTAAAATTCCTAAGAAACTATTTTTCTCAAATCTACATATACTGATCAGAACATTTTTAAACCATAGAAAAATATCTTTAATATAAGTACATGAATAAAATATATGGATTGAATTTTCTTCCTCGCCACATCTGTCACAAGAACCATCCGTCCTTATCTTTAGCATCCTTAATCTTTGGTTAGTTGCTAGAGTCTCATGCAAGTATCTATACATAAATTCTCTCTCTCGTAATCCTATATGTCTATTGTTTACATTCTTCCAAATGCTTTTCCAGTTGAACAACGGGTAGTTACTCTCTTTTATGGCCTCACAATTTGAACGGATACAATCATAAACTACTTTACTCGTCAACAAAGGGAAATTTTTACAACGAAACACCTTTCTAATTGCCTCTATCGCTACAGAATAGTATGGACTAGAAATATACGATACCTCTTTTTTATCAATCGTATTCACCATATGACTTAGTCTTATACTACAATAATAAACAGCAAGGCATGAATCATTTGTTAGCTCTTTTAAAACAGTACAACATAAAATAGATAAAGCCTTGTGATAAATATCAGTAATCCCTAGTCCCCCTTCTTCCTTGGGTAAACAAAGTGTTGTTCTTCTAATAGGCTGGTACTTTCCATGCCAAAGAAATCTAAAGATACAAGAACATATGGCTAAGGCCTCTCGTGTAGACAATGGAAATGTGTGAGCCAAATACCATACTTTTGAGAGTATCAAGGAATTGATAATAATACCCTTTTGATAAAGGGTTAATATTCTCTGTTCTGACATGGATGATATTCTGCTGATCTTGTTTATTCTGTTTTCCCAATTTTGTCTGCAAGTTTCTTCATAATTTCCACTATATTCAGTCCCTAAAATATTAGTTTTCTTTACACTTTTTACCCTGTCAGTAGGCCAAGACAGTTTATTTTCCCAATTTCCAATTCCTAGAATTTTTGTTTTATCGATGTTCAGTTGTGCTCCTGTGGCCTTTTCAAACCTTTCTATCTCTTTATAAACAACTTGCAGAGATTTCGCAGCGGTGATGAAAATTGTTGAATCGTCTGCAAAACCTTGAAGCTTGATACATTTTTATTTGTAGTGGAGGAGGAATAATCTGTTTATTACCTTAATAGCTAAGTATAAGGGTTCTTGAAATATTACAAACAAAAGCATGGACAAGGGACATCCCTGTCTAACAGACCTATTTATTTCAAACGAAGAGCTAATTACTCCACTGATGCATAAATAGCTATGACTGTTTTTATATAACACCTTTAACCATTTGATAAAGGAATCGGGAAATCCAAAGCAATTCATAATTCTCCATAAGAACTTCGTATCCACCCTGTCAAAAGCCTTTGACCAATCAAGGTTTAAAAGAGCCAAGTTCGAATGAATTTCGGATGAATAATACACTACATCTCTTATCATATTATTACAGTCGATAATTGACCTTCCATTTACACCACAGTACTGCTCAGATGAAATAATCTTATTCATTACCAATTTCATACGATTAGCTACAATTTTTGCACATATTTTATAATCTACATTAAGAAGAGATATGGGCCTCCAGTTCTCTGCTAGTTCTACGTCCCCACCCTTTGGTATAAGCTTAAGAATGCCTTCATGCTGAGAACTACTCAAATCCTCCTTCAGAGCGTACCTAATTATTTGTATGAAGTGAGGTTTCAATAGTGTCCAAAACTTTTTGTCAAATTCAATAGGTAGGAAGGCCGTCCTTTCCTGGTGACTTTCCAATGCTTAAGCCCTTAATGGCTGCCCATATTTCTTCTTCTTCAATTTCCTTAGATAACATATCTACATCATCATTATCCAATTTATTCTTGCACTTTCTAAGTAATTCCTCTTGTTGAATTTTATCAACATTAACGTTATCATATAACTCTTTATAATAACTTTTAAAAAAGGAAACAATATTGTCAGTATTAATGAGAACTCCTTTATCCGTTTTAACTCTAAAAATACCCGAGTTCCGATCCTTCTCTCTTCCTAACAAGTATGCTGATTCTACCTTTTCACCTTCTACCTGTCTTTTAGTTTTGCTCGTAGTTGAATGCCCTCACAAAACTCACTCTGTCTGGATGTCATTCACTCTGTCTTTAATCACCCTTATTTCTTCAAAGTCAGTTCCACCAGCATTAGCTTTTGCATACAATTGTTTCAGTCTTCCTGCAACATATTTAGAAGTCCATGTTTTTCTTGACATCATTTTCGACATTCTTATAAAAACTTTTTACATTTCATTTTTTGCAAAGTCCAACCATGATAGAAAATTATCAAAAATTCCTTTTCTAGCCACAATATGACTCCAAACTACACTGAAATTCTCCTCAGTTTCTTTAAAACCCAAAACTTTTGTGCTAAGCCTCCAAAAACCTCTACCAAATTTTACATTTTGTACATTAAATTTAACTAAAACCATGCTGTGATCTGAGCAGCTGATAGGTATTGTTTCCCAAGACTTTATATGGTTAAATAGCCTTTTAACATATACTCTGTCTATTCTTGACCCGTAGTTATTTTTAACAAAAGTATATTCAGGTAACTTGTGACAACCTATGGTTATGTCTTTCAATCCTACTTGCTTTATCAAGTTCCTTAGAGCTTTTGACTGTAAATGAACATTTTCTGAACTACTGTCTCGAAGAGAGGTCACACAGTTAAAATCTCCACCTAATATTAAGTTTTCACTGTTATTCCTTAAATAAAATAACAATTTATTTCGAAAGAATCCTTCTCGTTCCGGTATTTTCTTTGTTCCTGATGGAGCGTACAAGTTCAGCAGAGGAATGATGATACCATTAAACTCAATCTTAATACTAATTACTTGCCCCTCTCCATCCATTTCCTGATTCAAGACCTTAATGCTAGTGTGGCGGAATTTAAACCCACAAACAAAACAACACTCACCCTGATCTTCGGTTGCTGGAGATGGCTAAAGGTCCATGGTCGCCAATCACAGCACACAAAACCACGAAACAAAAATTGCAAACAAACCTCCACCAACAACGAACGGAAAAAGAGACACATGCACCATCAATATCGGTACGGTATCCAAGACAAAAACCAGACGAACTGCCCGTTCACTTTCAAGGTTGACCTCAACTACTCAAGACTTCCCCAAAACCGAAAAACTCCCGACTGACAGACAGACAGCGCCGTAAACGCACTCCAACAACCGAACCACTCACAACGACAATTACACTCGCTCGCTCTCTCTCTCTCTCTCTCTCTCACAAAACGTTGGGAAATGCTAGATACAAACAAATTTATTCATCCCTCTATAATTCTCCCCCCTTTTAGCATTTCCCAACCAACACCTTTCGCACTGCATTCAAATCGCCTTACGCAACACCCACGGATGCTCACTAGCAGGTCCTCTAGATCGCGTTCGCGGGCACGTAATCATTCTCTCAGAATCATTCTCTCTTCTAGCAACATTCAAATTCACATCTTCTCCATTCTCTCTCAGATTCACGCTATCCTCTTCACTATTACCACTCTCAATTTCATCCACAATCTCATCTATACCCTCTAACTCGTTCCCAAATACCTCCCCCAATTCTTCAACTAACCCATCCCATTCGCTCATTGACCTTTCCAATTCTTGCAACGTTTCATTCATGCTTTCAATCACTCGTATATTACTGCTACGCTCTCTTACTCTTACACTTCCGCTCACCTCCAACCGTTCACTAACCCCTACACGTTCAGTCAACTCAGTTATATCAAACCCGCATATGCTATACGTTCTATTCATACCATCCCATTCATCCGTATTACACGCTTTATCACCATTTCCACTTTGGCACTCACACCCCTATCACACAACTTACGACCACCCGTTCACTTACGTTCTTCCCTTTCTTACGTTTCCTACCATACTCTATCAAAACAAATTGCTGATCCTCCATACACAAGCTCTCATGCATACTTGGTTCACCCACATTCTGATTTCAACCATTTATACACCCCATTCTCTCTCACATATTCCGGTACATCCTTCCATCTACGCAATTGGTTATGATGCGCTCGTATTTCTCTCACACTACCATCTACACATACTTCCCCTACAACATAACTAAGCCCACTGGGACCAACTTCCCACACTTCATACGTGGACCCTCAAATTTTTCACGCACTTTATTTTCATTTAACCGCCCTTTCTCGATTACTTCTTTTCAACACTTTCTCGCCCACCTTGTAACTTTCAAACCTCTCATGCGCCTTCTTCCATACCTCCCTATCATTCTCAGATATACCCAATCTCGGTCTCACTATCTTTTTCAAAATTTAATACATATTTACACGGAGACATACCAATACCCTTATGCACGGTGGCGTTGTATACCCACAACGCTCGCCCAACATTTACATCCCAATCATTATCACATTCACTCATCATACGTAAGATCTCTGTCAACGTTCTCACCGTTCGTTCCGGCAATCCATTCGCACTGGGCATATACGGCGTAGAGTACACATGCTCTATGCCCCAATCACGCAACATTTGCTCAAACTCCCATCCAACAAATTCAGGCCCATTGTCACTCAACATTCGCGTCCGGCTTGCACACACACATTGGCAACATCACTTGACCCACCATTCTCGCTACAGTCTCACTTTTTTGTTCCGAATCGCCACCGCATATGCAAACTTACTCAAATGATCTACCATTACAACCATTCCCACATGTCCTCTAGCAGTCACAGGCAACGACGCACAATCAATCACAACCATCTCAAATAACTCTTTCATCTGCAATCGCAACACAGGTGGATTCGCATGCACACTTTGATACTTACCCTTCTGACAGTCCGCACACGTAATCGCTACATCCGCACAAATTTTACTCAATCCAGGCACATACAATCTCTCTCTCATACATTCCCATAATTTATTTTTCCCCAGATGCCCAAACCTATCATGCACTAATAAACACATGCCCACGGCTGCGTCTTCCGAAAACACTGGCACATACACTTCCCCATCCCATATTCCTTCCTGATGCAAAAAATAAACTATACCTTTACATACAACAAATCTCTTAGCACTTCGCTTATACACTTCTAACTCAGACGGCCAACTTCCTACTCTTACACCCCCTAATACACACTCTCTTAACATATTTATTTTCATGCGCTGATTTTGCATCTGCTTAATTTCCTCTTCACTCAACAAATCATTTTCACTCCTAGCAATATCTACCATACCTACAAAACTAGTTTTAGACACATCCCCTCCTTTAACCTTCGTTATTTTCCTGCCGCCCTTTCCTAAAATTCCTCCTGACATCCACACTTATATCATGCAGTCTCATAAAATCAATTCCTAATAAAAACATGTTGGCATATCATTCTCATCCATGACTACAAAATTATGTATTATTTTAAATCCCCTAACTGAATTTTTAATTGTACCTCCTCCCATACTAACGCACTCCCTTGTCCCAAACCATGTATCCTTACACTCGTTTGATTTTCTTTTACATCCCAATCGCACCTTTCCAATTCACTAACTACTGTACTACTCACTAACGACACTTGTGCTCCCGTGCCTACCAAACTACAATATTCATTCTGATTCACCACTACATTCGTTACTAATTTACCTTTCGCTTCATGCATACACGCTCTCACGGCTACATTCACCTGCTTAGCTTCCTCACAACCATCCTCATCGCATTCATCTTCAACGATATCCTCAACCCTACCCTTATTCCCTCATTTTCCCACAATCACCTTTTCTTATCCAGCCAGCTACAATTATCCTTTCCACAGTGAACATTTAAAATCACATTCGTACCATTTTCATTCACCCTTCCTTTATACTCCACCGGCCTATTCCATCCAAAGAACAATTCCGCCACATTATATTTGGCGCCCCACGTTGGGCGCCAAATATAATGTGGCGGAATTTAAACCCACAAACAAAACAACACTCACCCTGATCTTCGGTTGCTGGAGATGGCTAAAGGTCCATGGTCGCCAATCACAGCACACAAAACCACGAAACAAAATTGCAAACAAACCCTCCACCAACAACGAACGGAAAAAAAGAGAGACATGCACCATCAATATCGGTACGGTATCCAAGACAAAAAAAAAAAAACAGACGAACTGCCCGTTCACTTTCAAGGTTGGACCTCAACTACTCAAGACTTCCCCAAAACCGAAAAAACTCCCGACTGACAGACAGACAGCGCCGTAAACGAACTCCAACAACCGAACCACTCACAACGACAATTACACTCGCTCTCTCTCTCTCTCTCTCTCTCTCTCTCACAAAACGTTGGGAAATGCTAGATACACTTTCTAATATATATCGCAGTTCCACCTTTCAAATTAGTACAACAGTTAATAAAGACACATAATCATTAGTTTGGTAAATCAAGTCTTTGACATTTTTAATATTATGCTCCTGCAACATCAATACATCAATTCTGTGAAATCTCATGAGAGAGTCAACGCACATCTGTTTGTTAGCTACATTAAGTCCATTTTTACGTTTAAGGTGGCTACTGCCAGCGCCATGATTATAAAGAGGTTAACACCCACTTATCCATTACGAACTTGTATTTTTACTATTCACCTTTCGTCGTTTTCTTTCACGATCATCCTTCAAATTTCTCTCATCATTTCTATGCAACTTGTCATTACTGTCTTTACTTTTGATATAACCATTTTCCCATTATTTTCCACATGTACATTCCACTTTTCAGTATTCCTATCTTCACTTTGTTCTTTGTGACTAAATTCCTCAATCCGCTTCTCAACGTCATCAGCTTCGTTCATCATTTCCCTTTCCAGGTTCTCATCGGTCAACATGTCTTCTGCTATATCGTTGTATTCAGTTGTCAGATTTTCGTCGAAATTATTCCTGATCACTTCCTCCCTCATGACTGGTTTTCCCGACTGCTTCTGCTTCCATACTTGACAGTTCCGTATCATTTCGCTCACGATGAATCTCCACTATTGTTTCTATTTCCGTTTTATCAGACTTCTCGCTTTCTTTTTCCTTTACAATGTTGTTTTGTATCCCATATTCAGATACAGTTACGTCTTCATTATCGGACTCATTTATATGCATTTCTTCATTATCGGATTCATTTATATGCGTAGAATTAGCTGGCATTGCAATGCTTACGCGTTCTAACTCATCATCATTATCTATGTCACCCGAGACATTGTCTTTATCAATTAAATATTTTGAGTTAGCATCTGTGTTGTCTTCAGCATTTTGAATTTCTTTAACTTGGTTCGATTTTAAATGTTTTCATTATCACCAGTGCATCTTTGAATTTGATCCTTTACGCTAAATCCTGGAATCTCCTTCGCTTTTCTGTTCCACTGCCTCTTTATAACCCTAAGCCGTTTATAATTTTCCAATTTTGGGAATTTCTCCCAAGCTTCAACCTTTCACTCGTCCATCTTTTCTTCTCCTTCCGCTTTCCAGTCTCCACAAATTCTCTAACTCCATCTGGCACTGTCCCAAACAACTTCCATACTAACTCCTTACATTCATCTATCCCATCATCCCCAAACTTCTTCCTTGCCAACGTCTCCAGCCTACAAGCATACAGTGACAAGGTTTCCGCAGCTTTCATTCTTGCCTTCATCAACCATTCTTCCTTCATTTAACACTCAGCTTTTGATACGCCTCTCGGCTTGCTCAACTATTCTAGCTTTCACCTTTGTCATACTCAACATCTCCTACACTCATAATAAACCCATACATGTCACAAAACCCAGTCAAATATTCTCCTAATTCTTGCAGTTCACACTCTCTTACTTTCCCCATACTTATCCCACGAAACCTTTCATACCCCCTAAAGAAATCTCACAATATCCCTACTTCACATCATTATAATTCACCGGGGTACCTCACATACATAGCCTTTCTCACTCTCTTTTCACTTTCACTCACTTTCGCTACTTTCACTCTGTCCCTTTCACACCCTCTTCTGAATACAAAGAGTCCACTTCTGCACTTGCGCATTCATCTACTCATTACACTCTTCTTCCTCTTTTATCCACTTTTATCCATCATACCTCCATCCACCTCACTATCACTAAACACTACCTCACCCTCCTTTTCCTGCCTCTTCCACTTCCTCTACTCCCTTCTTACCAGTTTCCCCCTTTCCCTTTCCCTTCTTCCTTTTTCTTCCCCTGACTTATCCTTATACTTTCCCTCTGCCCTTTCTCTTTGCATTCCCTTTTCCTTACCCTGCCTCTCATTCTCTCGTTTCTACTTCCTATTTCCACATCACTTTCATCACTCACGCTTCCATTCACTTCTTCCTCCTTTTTTCTCTCTGCTCCCTTCACGCGTTCCAGAGACCTGCCTAAACAGCCCCTCTTCTCCTCCAAAAACACCCTTGAACATACCTTTCTACCATTTTTTTTCCACACTTTTCTATCATTCCCTCCAACTTTTTATCCATCCTCTACCATCCTGTCTTCCATTCCTCTTCTGACTTCTTTCATCTCCCTTTCATTTCTTCTCTTTTTGCACTTCCTAGCATTCTCCATCTCCTCCAACTGGACTCCTCAACTCCTCGGCCCTCACCCCTCAGCCTCCCATTCTCCTCTCTGCCAGCTGCAACTCTCCTCAACCTCACCAGTTCCTTCCATTCCTCCAGTCACACTACTTCAGCTACTGACCACCTGCAGCTGCACACACCAGCGTTCTGACGTTGGGCGCCAAATATTATGTGGCGGGATTTAAAACACAAAACAATAAGATGAACATGATATACAGAACATATAACCACATACAATACTCACTCTGATCCTCAGTTGCTGAGATGGATGAACGTGGTTCACGGTCGCCAACACAGTAGACAAATACCATACAAACAAACCTAAAATAGACTTTTCAACCTAAAAACGAGCAAAAAGAAAGAGACACAGCACGTTATCAACAATGACATCCAATGGAAAACACACGACTCACGAAACATACAATAATCCACCATCATCGTCCGCTTTGCACAGAATCCCAGCCCAAGACTCACTCAAAAACCGAAAAAACTCCTCGACATCTAATGACAGACAGCACCGTGAAACAAACCAACGACCCCATCCCTCTTCCAACAACCGGCTAACACACTAACGACAATTACATTCACTGCTTCTTCTTCTTCTCTCTCTCTCTCTCACAAAAATGTTGGGAAATGCTAAATACAAACAAATTTATTCATCCTATACAATGCATTTCCTTAAAGCTTCGGGTTTAGACCATAAGGAAAGAAAGAAGGAAACTGAACTTCACACTACAATATCAATGCATAAATACTATTACACTCACCAAGAGCCACAATAAAGAACGTAAAATTTTATTAGACAGATGTAAAAGCACCAATTAGAACAGATGAGACAGATGTAAAAACACCAATCATAACAGATGCAAGTGGTACTAGATGCCTCAACTTGGGAATACTAAACCGTTTGGCTACTCCAGGAAGACGGTTCTTTCACGCCAAAATGCAGGAAATTCATTGCTTTTAAAAAACTGCCATTAACGCTTTTTGAGAAATATATTAAATTAGACTTAAAACTTAACTGAACACCTTAGTTTACGTTAATGAACAGGATAACTTGACACTTGTCAAAAGCAGTAAAAGTGAGCAAGTTGTAAAAGTCTTCGCCTCTCATCGCCCTTCTATGAAGAACATCCCTGCTAGAGTTTTCCCCGACCTGAGGTCGTGGCGGAATATATATTTACCTATCACAGTTATACTTATGTACACTGGCAAGGAAAGATACAGTTTTTTTAAATCTTCAGGACATGTATTTCTCAATAATGCGACATCTGGCAACTGTGAAAGGGGAGGAGCCTGTCTTATTGTAGTTTATTTTTTGCTTGGCTCCTCCAAAGCTTTCAATCATATTCTATGGTTCTGTAACCACATACTTAAATGCAGGAAAAGCTTTACAGCATTCATCTGTTGTAATTTGCAGCGACAGTTCTGAGCAAAATAAACATTTTTCGACATAACCTACCAAGTAACCTTACACAAATGAATTTATGACACCACAATGAACGGAATGCTTGCATAATTGGAAACGCGATCTTCCATAATGAAATCAAGAGTTAAATTTGAGCAATGTCCAACGAAAAAGGTCGGGAACAATAAAGGAATGATTGCAATGTTATGATGAGAGAGAGAGAGAGAGAGAGAGAGAGAGAGAGAGAGAGAGAGAGAGAGTTGCTGTTGTGTAAGCCTAGGCCTATATGTAGAGTTACTCATTTCATTATTTTTTTTTCTTTTAGAGATTGAGTGATACTATATTTATATAGTATGTTTTAGCAATGGAGAGAGAGAGAGAGAGAGAGAGAGAGAGAGAGAGAGAGAGAGAGAGAGAGAGAGAGAGAGAGAGAGGAGTCTGCTAGTTGTGTAAGCCTAGGCCTATATGTAGAGCTACTTCTGTTTCATTATTTTTTTCTTTAGATTGAGCGATACTATGAGAGAGAGAGAGAGAGAGAGAGAGAGAGAGAGAGAGAGAGAGAGAGAGAGAGAGAGAGAGAGAGAGAGAAACTATGGCAACGTCAAGAAACATCCAGTTACTTGTGTTTTCCGCTGAAGTTCTCGCGCTGCCCCTCACATCATAGAGAACGCCTTATGGATTTAAATAGATTTAGTCAATCACCTTAGTTGTCACAATATTTACTGCCATTAATTCCAGCTGACTTTTAACACCGTGAAATACAAATATGAATGTGTAAAAATTAAAGAAATTGTCACACTCATATGATGATGAATAATGTTTGTTCATAACGGAAACCGAGTAAATATTGCTGTTCTGATAAACAGTACTATACCGTGAGATATCCACACACTATCTTTTATATCTTCTGCGAACGAAGTCATCTGAGAAATTCTGATTACTTCTGGACATGCATGGTGTTTAAGTATCTGAACGTTTTTGTTTTCCAAATTTCTAACATATATGATATAATTTGCATTGTATTTTCATATTCTAGAGTCAATTTACTTGAGATTATGTGTTTTTCTGTAAGAAAATTAAAATTCGATGAACGAAATCTAATGAAAACTGCATTCCTACTCTCTCCTTTGCTGAGGTGTACATGTTGTCTTGCCAGGCAGTTATTTATTATGCACAAGTAACAAGTTATTTTTTATTCCATGTTAGCCATTGTTGGTCACTATGTTCTCTGTATGAATTGTCCTGTTTTTAAGGAACTTGGTTTGAACCGGGTCACCTGTAAATCTTACCACGTCTCTGCGCACTCACGACGTCCATGTCCTACCTTTATAAGCAGCCAGTTTTACTGTAATAAACTAGCAGTAATTTGCCTCTGCTCATTATCAAGACCTCTCTCACAGTGACCCCCACGTGGTTCTCGAAGCCATTAACGACCCAAACGGCTACCAAGTCTTGGCCCGATGAACCTAACTACGCCTCCTAATGGACTAACTACGCACTTCAACAGTGTTCAAGGCACCGACCTCGTCGGCAGGCCACCAATGCCATTAGCGATCGACATGGCACGCCTCAGCATGTATTGGTGTGAGTGTTCCCACACACCCAAGTGAGAGCGCGAAAAAGAGCATGGACGGAGACATTCCCAACCAGCGTACAAATTACCATGAACCTTTGAGGCTTGAGCCACCTCCCTCGCAACCCTCTCCCGCGTGCACCTCCAGCCACCGGCAATTCCCACGCGATGGCTCACCAACAAAGACAGCTCGACAGCAAGGCTGCCGCCATTCACCAGGAGAAAGCAGCCGCCGTTGTTCCACAGGATCAAGGGGCAGTTCAGGTAGCAGGCCTGACTGACGAGGTGTTGAAGGTGGGTGGACATCAGTGCCCTTCCAGAGGAAATGACAGGAAGGTCGCCTTCATGGCGCTGTGATGATGATGGCCCCCTCCACCTTCCAAGAACTGAAGTCTACTCTTGTCGAGACCTGCTCCATGCCGGTCTCCAAGAGAGCTGCCCGCGCCCTCGACCTTGCCCTCAACTCCCGGCAGAAGGGAAACCTCCTGGAAGTATAGCATGCCCTCCAGGACCTCCTCCTCCTCCCCAAGACTGACAGCAGTGGCAGGCGCAAGGAAATCAGTCTGTCGAGGGAGATCTTCCTGCAGCAGCTACTGCCGGAGGTCCGTGGGCAAATCACAGACGCCTACACCATGCCGGTGGAGGACCTAATCAGGTTGGTGTAGCAGCTGACAGACTTCACGAAGGTACAAGCGGTGATCACGCCTCAAGACACCCAACCTCCTCTGCCAGAGGGCCCTACCACAGAGCAGAAAAGGTCGCCCTACCAGCAGAAGAAGGAAGGGCTAGGTACGTTACTTCCACCAGAGGTTCGAGAGCCACCTGAAGTGCAAAGTGCCCCCTGCCTCTCTCTTCCTTCAAAAAAACAGAGGTAGCAACAACAAAAATACCTTAGGGGCCCTTACCAGTAGGGTTCTACGTCTGTGATGTGATTCCGCAGGATGAAGTTGGTCGCACTGAGCCATGCATTCGGTGTTCCCACCTTTCAGGAGAGGACCTCAGACATCCGCCGGACCCGGCTACCTGCCTGATGGCCGCAAACAGGTCCCCCATCCTCTCCTACGGCACCAAGCTCCTGTCGATTTCCATCCTTGGCCAGAGGTACAGCTGGGAATTCATCATCGCAGACATCAGGAACCCACTCCTGGGGGCGGACTTCGTCACCCACTTCAGACACCCACTCCTGCCAGTCCCTCCCCTTGTCACCAGTGGCCCCGGGAGCCTGCCATCTGTTCCGTCGCGCCCCACCAGTATGTTTCCTCCTGAAGGAGTTTCCGGAGGCTAAACCCGAGCTCAGCCAGATGCCCAGGACTCCTACAAACACAGGATATACCACCACATAAGACGAAGGGGCTCTGACTGCAAGCAAATTCCCGACGGCTTCCCGCAGCGCCTTCAGGAGGCCAAAGGGCTTCACAGAAATGAAAGTATGGGCATATGCAGAAAGACCCCAGCCCGTGGGCTTCCCTTCACATGGTGCAGAAAGCAGACGGCCCACCTGGAGGCCCTCGCTGCGATCACAGGCGGCCGAACCAGGCAACAGAAATCCAGACCACTAACCCTGCCAACATGCAGGACCTGACAGCCTCCTTTCATGGGGATAGGATATTCTCCAAAATGGATCTTTTAAAATGTTATTTTCTAGTCCCAGCTCAGAGGACATCCCCAAGACCGCCATCGCCATGACCTTCGTCCCATATCTTCGCCTTCTCCACCTTTGGCCTGAGGAATGTGGGCGTGACCTTCCAGAGGTTGATGGACAGCATCCTGGGGGACCTGGACTTCTGCTTCTGCTACGTCAACGATATCCTAACCTTTTCCAGGTCCCGGGAGGAACACCTGCGACACATCCGGAAGGTCTTGCAGTGCCTACGGGAGAACAGCCTTGTCGTCAGATTTGACAAATGCACCTTTGGCGTCAAGAAGGTGGAGTTCTTGGGCTACGAGATATCCCCGGAAGGCGTCAGCCTGATGTCGCCGAAGGTTGAAGCCGTCGAGAAGTTCCCCACCTCTACTCCTTCAGGGCCGTACAAGAATTCCTCGGGATGGTCAACTACTGCAGAAAATTCATCCTGGGATCACTCACACCATGGCCCCCCTGACAGAGGTCCTGAAGGGACGTCCAAAGACCTTAGTGTGGGGACCCAACCAGCAGAAGGCTTTCCTCCTAACGAAGGCCTCCCTCACCAAAGCAACATCTTTGGCCCACCAGGATCCCAGCGCTCCCCTCCAACTGACGATGGACGCCAGCAACGTTGCCTGCAGGGCAGTGCTGGAACAGGTCGTCAGGGGAACCCCTCAGTCCATCGCCTTCTTCAGTAGGAGGCTAAACACCCCCGAGTCCCGCTACAGCACCTTCGACCGAAAACTCTTCGCAGCATACCAGGCAGTACGACACTTCAAGTTCCTCCTGGAGGGGACGCCCTTCACAATATGGACCAACCACCAGCCACTGGTCCATGCCTTCACGAAGCTGGGCGATGCATGGTCCTCTAGGCAGCAGCGGCACCTCGCAGCCATCGCGGAGTTCACCTGCACCATCAGGTACCTACCTGGCAGGAAGAACCCGGTAGCTGACGCCCTCTCGAGGATCAAGAACGATTCCGTACAGCTTGGGATCTATTACAAGGATCTCGCCCGCGAACAAGCCGCTGACCCTGAGACCCCCGCCTACCGTAGGTCACTGAGGTGGAAGGACATGCCCTTCGCCTCGGGAGGATCAACATTGCTGAGCGATGTCAATACCAGACGCCCCTGCCCCTGGTACCCACCTCCAGACGTCGGCGGAGCCGACATCATCCACAGCCTGTCCCACCCCTCCGGAAGGACAACAGCCAGGCTGCTGACGGAGAAGTTCATCTGGCACGGTATACGGAAAGACACGATGGCCTGGGCAAGACACTGTGTGCAGTCAGACAAGCAAAGTAGGGCGGCACACTGAATCGAGGTGAATTTCAGCCAAAGCAGATGCTTCGGTACATCCATCGCCAACGAGTAGGACTTCTTCCCATCAGGAGCCAGATACCTGCTGACAGTCATCGACTGCTCCACCAGGTGTCTGCCATGCCTAAGGAAGAAGCCACCTCCAGTGCATGCGGGGAAGCCTTCCTCCAGCTGGATCAGCAGCTGGTGTCCTGGATGACATGAATAACAGACAGGGGACCGTTTTCCTGTCTGAGCTGTGGACCGCCCTGGCACGTCTGTTGGGGACCTCTCACCACAGCGCCACCGCCTATAACCC
>NC_089790.1:39671706-39719206 GCF_040412425.1 Macrobrachium rosenbergii
ATTCACAAGAGCTGATCAGAAAACTCATGCAAACACATGTTTGAGAAACAGTATATATGCATATTTTATATATATATTGTATATGTATATGTATATATATACATTATATATATTACTGTTGAAGTGAACCAAGTACCTGGTTATCACACAACTAGTCACAAAATCCAAAATTTACCTCACTTCAGCCAGATACCTGAACCCTCATAACAATAAAATTACGACTGAACACTCTAAAGGTAACAGTGATCCCTTAAAACTTGCTTATCACTTGAAAAATCAAATTAAGTTTATCAAGTTATGTGAGGTATTGAGATATACTAGATAAAAAAGGGCATCACTCCATCAAACAACTATAATTGTTTCCCTGGTATTCATTCACTTCCATTTATGGGAGGAGAACAAAACATGTCTATCACTTACCTTGTGCATACACAAATAACCCTATTGATAAATAAAAGGTTTGTTAATTAATCTTGTTTAAGAATTAATTAAATCTTATATTGTTTTCAAGTAATGGTAATTTTTTCAGATTGTGAATTCTAATAACTTTTGAAGTTAGAAATAAATTTTTGTATTTAAAGTTTTAAAAATACGGTGTTTCATTTTTGACCACCAGTAAGAAATTACATTAACTAAGCAAAATTCAAACTATTAAGATTAACTCAAGATTTTAAAAAGAAATCTTAACAAATGTAAATCAAACTAAGTATGCAATGTTAAAGTATCAACATATGTAAAATGTTAAGTAAATAAATGTTAAATCACCAACACAAAAGTTTTGATAACACTATGAAATTGCAAACACAAGAACACACAAAAATGCAAAATCAAGAACACACAAAAATGCAAAAACAAGAACATACAAAAATGCACAAAAGATTTATCAACGGCCCATTATCAGTTCGATAGGCTCAGCCTCTTATCATCTGTCAAAATAGTTAGGCTCTTTGTTAAATCCGCTTATAGGAGACATATCAAAGGCACATATTAAAAATACGGAAGATCTTATCTCAAAGTTGAAAGGTAAAGATACAAATTGTAGGTTGATTAGTTTTGATGTCAATTCACTGTTCACAAAAGTACCCATTGATGATTTGCTACAGTTTCTACAAGAAAAAATAAATAATATTGCTATTCCTATTCCCCATCATGTTTTTATTAAGTTGATAAAGATGTGCATCGTTGATAATACTTTTATGTTTAATGGTTCTTTTAATAGACAGATTTTTGGTTTGGCAATGGGAAGTTGTTTATCTGCAACCCTCTCAAATATATACATGGAATTTTATGAAATCAGATACTTACCAAATGTCATTACGTTTACTTTGACATGGTACAGATACGTCGACGACATAATATGCCGGTGGCCTTTGGATCGTGACTCCTACGAGTTTTTAGAAATTTTGAATGGCCTGGTTCCATCCATAAAGTTCAAGTTGGAAGCAGAACAAAATAAAACCCTACCATTTCTTGACACAGTCGTTATGAGAACCGACAACGGATTTAAATTCAAACTATACCGGAAACCAACAGCAGTGAATGCTTTCATTCACAACTTTTTCCAGCCATCACCCCAAGATAAAACGATCAGTCTTCTCAGGGATGTTTTTAAGAGCATACAGAATTTGTGATCCTGAATTTTTAGCAGAGGAAATTCAGAACATCTATGCAATTGCAGATGAATTATGTTATCCTTCGAATTTTATCGATGGTTGCCTCCAAAGTGCCAAAAAAACACTTTATAGTCATGAAAGGTCAAGTAATTATGACACTGAAAATATTTTAGTTTTGCATACCGATATTAATTTTTATCGATTGTACGTAGCCTGAAATGTCTGAAAATAAATGTTGTTTTTAGTAATACTTCGTCTATCAAGAATTTGTTGTTTTGTAACAAACCAGAAATGCCAGCAGGAGGGGTGTACAAAATTGATTGCTCAACTTGTAATTTACCTTATATTGGACAATCTGGTGAGGAACTAAGTAAGAGAGTCACACAGCATAAATATAATGTACGGGTTGCAACCAGCTCAAGCACCATTTTTTGGCACGTAAGAGACTTTGAACACCCAATAGATTGGAATTCAGCTACAGTTGTTATTAAGAGTTCCTCGTTGCATGACAGATTGTTGGTCGAAAGATGCCTCATTAGTTCTTTTAGTAATATGAATTTGAGAGAATGTCTTTTTAAGATGGACGAATTGTTAAAAAGCTTTATTCTTAAGGATGCAAGAGTAAAACAAGCTGTTAGATTTTTTACAAACAGTTAGTTTTGTAATGGTATTTGTAGTAATTACATATTTCCACTAAGTATGTTTTTTGTTTTTTGAAGAATGTTGTTTACATACTTAAATAGCTTGTTGACATATTTTAATGTTATCTGTGACCCATATTGCTTTCTTGTATATGTTATTCTCTTAACTCTGTTCAGTACCCTGAAGATGACTTTGGAATAAAAGTTGAAAGTCTTGGCACCAATTCCTTTTATTTTCACGTGAGGACTTATTACTATATATACTTCATCCACGGGACCATCGTGGAAATTACAAGATATACATGTATATATATATATATATGTATATATATACAGTATATATATATATATATATATATATATATATATATATATATATATATATATATATATATATATATATATATATATATATATATATATATATAATACCTGAGAGCGTTTGTACTTTCAGATGTGTTCAAATGTGCAAACTAATATGCTCATGTACACTGTATATATCAATTTATAAGAACCCATTATGGCAAGGGTGCATGTTTATGAAGGAGTGTGAAGTTATAAGTTGTATATGCAAAGATTTAGGTGCAATGACTATATCAAAAAATTAGGTGAAGAATCCGGATAGAGCGTCAATCTGTTCACACCAGTGCAATGACCAGTGGCAGGGAATCCCCCACACTAAATTATTCTCTCTTGTCTACTTTCAAAATAATGTTGGAGGGTTCACTATTCTCTCATTCTAGAAGTTCTTCATCATTAGAGCATTGCATCCAGCCATATTGATTTGTAAAAGACATAGAGTAAAAGACATAGAGGAGTAAGAAGAAGTAAAAGAAGACTTACATTCTTTACAAGGAGGTGATGCTACTGATTCTTACTTTTCACTCACTCAAGGTTGGAATGACACTAGGTTTCTTATACTTGGAGTCCTCCTCCTCCTCCTCCTCCTGGAGTCCTCCTCCTCCTCCTCCTCCTCCTCCTCCTCCTCCTCCTCCTCCTCCTCCTCCTCCTCCTCCTCCTCCTCCTACGAGAATATGGCTCCTTCTCAGTCAGCAGCAACAAGATTGGACACTTTTGTTAATATCCTAATAGACACTGATTCTCTGAACTTCCTCCTAGTATTCTGTATAAACATCTTTCCTGCCACTGGGCATTAATGGGTTAATTAATTAAGCCTACAATTTATTTATACGTTTGTTCTACAGAACAATAAACAATGGCGAAATGTGTGGCTGTAAAACTCACCAGAAGACGCTCCTCTGGATTTGTCGTCTGCTCAAAACACATCCGATACGACACTGGACCTCCTTCCTTCCTTCCTTCCTTCCTTCCTGTCACTGGCCTCAAGTAGTAGCAGCAGCAGTAGCAGGTGTTTGGCTCTGAAACAGCTCTTTCCTCCTCCTTCTGGTTTGTGTTTGTTTATTTTCTGTGTGCCTTTGATCAGTTCCTTCCAGTTCTTCCCATTTTTACAACTGAATCTGAGTTGAGTAACTCCAGTGCTTGGTGACTTTTTCATAATTTTTCCAGTTATGTCTCAAAAAGTTCTTTGTTTGAATAATAGGCCTCCTTCTCCTCCTACCTTTTCAAAGACTGTACACTTGTTGCCTTTGTTCATATTTATAGAAAGGTCATACATGGACTTCATTTATTATAATCTGCTGAGGAGAAAGTCCCAGACAGCCTCTCTATCTCTCTGTCTCTCTCCCCAAAGGTGGTGGAGGAAGACAGCAGTATAACTATACCCATAATTATTATCCAAGTTCAATTAGACATGAAAGTCTTTCTCTTATTTTTATCTCAAGTTTTTATTTCTCCTCTTGCCATCCATATATTACTGGTTTCCCTTCCCTTTAATAAAATGAAAAGATCTCTCTCTCTCTCTCTTCTCTCTTGACATTCAGAGTTTCTGATAACGTGTCCATAGAGGCTTCCCTTCATTCAGTTGATCTCATCTGAAGAAACTGAGGAGGTTTTTGTCTTCTGAGACTCAAAACACATTTCCACTTCCCCAGTATTCATTGTTTGCCTCTTCTCTTTCAGTCATGCTTTTGGAAGGTCAGCAGTCTCACTCACTCACTCACTCACTACTGTATTTTTATCATGAAATAATTTTGGTAATACACTTGTTCTCTTGACAAGTTGATCAACCTTTCTGCAAGTTGAATCTTTTGACTGACTGACTTTGCCTTTTGATTGCAATTCTCATCAACTCCATTTGTGGTTCTGTTGAATTAATCTTTGAACTATTTTGAATGACTTTCTTCTGCTGCATTTTTCTTGTTTTCCATGTTTGTAGATACAGTAGATGTATGTATACATTCAGTATCATAAGTTGTATGCATTTGAAGCTTTGCCAAAATGCAGATCACAAAAGATTATGATAAGTTGACATTATATTTTTATCCTCAAAAATCAAATAGTTTTCCATTTCTGGTATGAAACCTTGTTACCAAAACTACTTAATTATCTATGCATAACATGGCTAATAAAACACCCAGTATAAGCATTCAGTTTATTTCAAAAGCTCAAACATTCACCAAACCATGACAAAAGCATCCTTGGCATTTCAGGATTTGCATATAGATATATGGACAGATATATGGGTAAGTCTATCGACTGCAATATTATAGTTATAAAAATGCAACAGGATCTCAAATATGGTCCAAGAAAAGGAAATAAAAGATAAACATAAATTTCAAGAGTCATACAAACATGTCAAAGCAGAACAATAAAGAAAAAAACATCATATTGTATAACATTTTCAAGATTGTTCCTTTTACAAGTGGAACTTGAAATGCAGCTAAAAAAAGAAGAAGAAGTCTTAGTGTATAAACATTTCAGCAGAACCTTCATGAATGACCACTACTGAACTTTCTTCCCCTGCAAAACAACACAAAAGAAACTGACAGACATATTATATTCTAGAGAACAAAAACAAACGAACAAACAAATGATAGTATCCAGCAGTTCTTAGTCATCTCATCTGTATGTAGACAGAATTCAGAGGATTATTTGACACTGTTCTGACACATGACGATGATCTGAAAATGTCCCCAATACTTGGCAGATTGGCCAACAACAACATTTTGGCAATGGGCCACAAACTAGGATGTGAGGCAGAAGACATAAAATGGCATTAGAGAATGCAACAAGGCTGAATATTATATATATCCTCTGTATTGGGAGCAATTTCAGAACACCAGGAGAGACACCAATGGATCCACAAGCCTTGTCTCTCTGACTTCATATTTTGAGTCATCCATATATATATATATATATATATATATATATATATATATATATATATATATATATATATATATATATATATGTATATGTGTGTGTGTGTGTGTGTGTGTGTGTGTGTATGGCTGGGTCTAAAACACTTAAAGGTAATCCTTACTGATAAGCAAACGTGACAATGCATACGCACACACACATACACACACACACACACACACACACACACACACATATATATATATATATATATATATATATATATATATATATATATATATATATATATATATACATATATATATATAACAGCATAACTTGAATTATGGAGGAATAGTTCTCTATTTATGTCAGGAGAGATCCCTGTTGAAGATGGCCTTAATATTAATACAATTGAACATTTGAGTAAAGTATTTATCTTAATTATTTATCCATTCATTTGAAATCAACACTTTGACACATCAGGGAGAAAGAAGCATTTCCTTTCCTTTCCTTTCCTTTCAGTGAGAGCAGTACAGCATAACAGAGGCACAGAAAAGATGGAGCAGAGTGCTTCTTTCAGGGGGCTTGGTCATGTGGGAAGAATGGGAGACCATAGGGGGGAGGGAGGAGAGCCTAGAAAGTGCTAGGGAGAGAGATGGGGAGGGGGAGGTGCTGAAATGGAAGGGTATATAAAGGTATATTCAGTGACTTGTAGTATGGAAGTCTTCTTCTTCCCCTTCCTCCTCCTCCTCCTCCCCCTCCTCCCTTATTCAGCAGTGGGAGTGTGAATGAGGCAGTGAATAATCTCTCATTTTTCCTGTGAAGCCACCCTTAGAGAGAGAGAGAGAGAGAGAGAGAGAGAGAGAGAGGGGGTGCAGTGAAGGATAGACTAATACATGTCTTAATATTGAGAGTACTTTCTCTCTCTCTCTCTCTCTCTCTCTCTCTCTCTCTCTCTCTCTCTCTCTCTAAACAAAGAATAAAGGCACTAAAAGAATTAAAGAGACTTGTGATAAAAGACGCCATTTGCACTTTACCGAAAGATCTTCACAAGAAACAACAGCAATTGTTTTTCTTCTCTTCTTATTATTCACTATCAACTTTCACAATGACAAATTGAGAACCAACAACATGGAATATTCGAATTTGTTTGTTCTTGAGGATTGTCCACAATTCTTCCACGCCATCAATTCTCTTTACTCCACGAGGTGGCCAAATAGTCATTGACCTCAATGGCGGAAGAGTCAGCGACTGGAGCAGAAGCTTTAGGTCGAGCTTTCGATCTGAGGAAAGACAAAAATGGCAGGATATTAACACCTACTCTACTTGACCCGCTCTCACTCAACTCACTTCCTCAACACTCACTCACACACACACATATATATATATATATATATATATATATATATATATATATATATATATATATATATATATATATATATACAGTGAGGCTGAGAGAGAGAGAGAGAAAGAGACAGATGCCGAAGTATTGACATAGTCTTTATTCAAAATCTCTGATGAAGAGAAAGAGGGAATATGGCTTTTCTTTCCTCCTCCTCTTCTTCTTCTTCTTCTTCTTCTTCTTCTTCTTCTTCTTCTTCTTCTTCAGAGTTGCTCTACATAAATAACTCACGGTTTAGGCTTAGGTCAAAGGTTGGTTAGAGGTTTAAGTTTAGGTTTGAGTCAAGGTTTAGGTCATGGTGTAGGTTTAGGTCAAGGTTTAGGTTTAGGTCAAGGGTTAGGTCAATTTTTAGGTCAAGGTTTAGGTCGAGATTTAAGTCAAGGTTTAGATCGAGGTTTAGGTCAAGGTTTAGGTTTAGGTCAAGGTTTAGGTCAAGGTTTAGGTCAAGGTTTAGTTTAGGTCAAGGTTTAGGTCAAGGTTTAGGTTTAGGTTTAGGTTTAGGTCAAGGTTTAAGTCAAGGTTTAGGTCAAGGTTTAAGTCAAGGTTTAAGTCAAGGTTTAGGTTTAGGTCAAGGTTTAAGTTTAGGTCAAGGTTTTCAAGTTTCAAGGTTTTTAGTCAAGTTTAAGTCAGTTTAGGTTTAGGTCAAGGTTTAGGTCAAGGTTTTAAGGTCAAGGTTTAAGTTTAGGGTCAAGGTTTTCAAGGTTCAGGTTTAGTTCAGTTTTAGGTCAAGGTTTTTCAAGGGTCAAGGTTTGAGTCAAGGTTTAGGTTTAGGTCAAGGTTTTAGTCAAGGTTTAGGTTTAGGTCAAGGTTTAAGTCAAGGTTTAGGTCTAGGTTTAAGTTTAGGTCAAGGTTTAGGTCCAGGTTTAAGTCAAGGTTTAGGTCAAGGTTTAAGTCAAGGTTTTATCAAGGTTTAAGTCAAGGTTTAGGTTTAGGTCAAGGTTTAAGTCAAGGTTTAGGTCAAGGATTAATTTAGGTCAAGGTTTAAGTCAAGGTTTATGTCAAGGTTTAAGTTTCAAGTTTGAGCAAGGTTTTAGGTCAAGAAAAATTCTTGATTGTTGAGAGAAATTGGTGGGTGGGGTGGGGAGGGGAGCTGGGGGGGGGAGGAGAGGGGATGGTGGAGGGGGGGGGGGAGGAGGGGATGGTGGAGGGGAGGGGGAGGGGAAGGGGGAGTGGCGAGGGGATGGAATCGGCCATCACATTCTGATCACATATGTGTGTGACGTCATCAGATGCGTTGCCATGGCGACGAAGGCAGCGACTTCAACTCTCTACAATTGTTCTCTCTCTCTCTCTCTCCTTTGGACAACACCTCCTCCTTCTTCCTCTGAGCAAGAGGAGGACTAAGACGAACGCTCTCTCTCTCTCTCTCACAC
Organism: Macrobrachium rosenbergii; assembly: GCF_040412425.1. Lineage (NCBI taxonomy): Eukaryota > Metazoa > Arthropoda > Malacostraca > Decapoda > Palaemonidae > Macrobrachium > Macrobrachium rosenbergii. The sequence goes on from NC_089790.1 coordinate 39,679,961, forward strand.
ACACACACACACACACACACACACACACACACACACACACATACACACACACACATATATATATATATATATATATATATATATATATATATATATATATATATATATACTGTAAACATATATATATAGATATAGATATATTTCTGTGTATATATATAAACACTGACTGAAGAGAATCACAATGCTATGATAATTGAGAGGAAATATAGGAGGAGGAGGAGGCGAAAATAGCAATAGCATAAAATGTAGTGAAGGCATTGTATATTTAAAGTCTTCCATTGTATATCTAAAGTCTTCCTTCTCTTTTCTTCTTCTCCTCCTGTTACTCTTGTTTCTTCTTCTTTTCATTCTATTCATAATGGAAGAGGAGGAGGAGGAGGACAGAAGAAGAAGGGAAAGGAACAGGAACAGTTTCTTGAGTGACGGTTGACTTTGGATGATACTGATACTCACCTTTATTAAAGTGAATCTCCAGATCAGTGATTCCTCTGTCTTCTTCCCTGCTTGTGGGAACCAAATTCCTGTTTAGGACTTGGGCAGTGCGGTCCTCAGGAGCATCTCTCATGTAGTATTTTAATCTCAGTTCCTCTGCTGAAGAAGTCAAGGGAGAAAAGGGACGAAGGCTCTCTAAGTCTTTGTGGCTTCCATCATCAATAATGGCCAAATCTGTGGGATGAAACAAACGAGAGGAATTTTTGAGATATTATTATTATTAAAATATCATCTACAACAACAGAAAATATAATAATAATAATGGCTGACTATATTGAAGAAAAGCAGTAAAACTAAACTGTTGCTGTTTTATTGTTATATAAGTCATATATATATATATATATATATATATATATATATATATATATATATATATATATATATATATATATATATATATATATATATATATATATATATATATATATATATATTAAATAAGCTATAAGGTATGTATAGGAGACAGAGAGAAAGACACACTGCCAATGAATTTACATAACTCTTTAAAATCTCTTAAAAAGAAAACAAGCAATTCCGTGCCATTTCTTCTTTTTTTCTTCTTCTTCTTCTTCAGAGTTGCTCTACACAAATGACTCATGAGGAAGAGGTCATTACCAAAGAAGAAGAAGAACAAGAACAAGAATAAGAAGAAGCAGAGAATAACTAAAAAGCTAAAGTAGTTTGAGTGATGGCTGAAGTCTTTAGTACTTTATAGTTAAGGGAGTAAAGGTTGAAGAAGAAGTTCCTACTTACTTAATTTATCCACTGGATGCAAAACCTCCTGTCCTGGAAGTCGTGCCCATTCCCCTAGATCAGAGTTTCCCAAATTTTTTCAGGCTGGCTCCCCCTTGGCTTCCAGATGGATTCCTAGCGCCCCCCTCCCCCCGATACACACACGCGAGCATTATTATTTTTTTTGGGGGGGTGGTTTGCTTCAAATTGAAAACAACAATATTAAACACGAAGATGTATTTCACAAACAATACTTAATTTAGTAAACTTGGTCTTCTCAATTACTGTTAATGGGATGGGTGTGCTTGGCGCAGGGATATCGGTTTCTCCACATCAGGCTGGAACTCACTAAGAAGTCGTAGATCCCCACGTTCGGTAATTTTAAGTCTGTTTTTTTTTTGCTTTTAATTGCTTAAAATTAAATGCTCTTAATGCCACCCTGTCGCCCCCAACCGCCCCCTTTTGCCTCACCGACCCCCGATATCAATCCACCGCCCACTTTGGGAACCACTGCCCTAGATGCATCCAAATCTCAATCTTCATTTGAACATTCGACTGCGACGCGGATTCCAGAGTTGTATTGATTGGAGAAATATTTCTTGATACTTCTGGATATGAAAATCCTAATTCAATCTTTTTGGGCCTCAGTTTACGCAGTAAGGACGGAAGGACATCAAGACTCTTGGGTTCCTTGAACCTTACTCGGTTCTTCAGAGAAGTTTCTCTCTCCATCTGTGACACAAGTGATTCCAGAATCCTATCATCCAGTCTAGTTTCAAGACATGTATCCAAAAGATGATCATGTTCATGAATGAATACTGTAGAGACATAGAGTTCATGAATAGAGAGACTGTATGATACATAGAGTTCATGAATATGATGTATTGTATTAAACAATACATCTCTCTCAGTACTGTAAAGTATTGCTGTTATGAAGGAGAGGACTTCTCTGAATTTCCTAAATAACTGCAATATATCTCTTCCGTCCCATAATCCTTTCGACCACAGAACATCTCGAATGATGTTTCCTCTTCGTGGCCTTCCAATTGATGTGATGATGTCATCGCAGATGCTGCCTGCAGCTGCAAACTCCTGCTCACTTCTGTGTCGGTGGCAGTATACCTTTACAATCTCCTGTTGCTTCTTTGTGTTCTTTATGGAGAAATAGGATGACATGATGGCATCAAAGTTCTGAAGCACTTCAGGAGAACTAATCTCCCTTTTCAAGCTTCTTACATCTGCCTCAGACCATTCATATTTTTCCTCGGCGTAATACTTCAGAGACCATTTTCTGTACAGTGCATCAAATTCCTCCTCCAGTGATTCTTCAGAGATTCCTGTCTTGTCAAGGATTCTCTTGATCTTGTGCTTTCTCAGCTGTAAGTAGACTGATGTCCTGGTGCTCATTTCATCCCTTAACTCTGGACACTCAATGTAAAGGAGGATGAACAGGTTAAAATACAGTGGGGTTTGCAGGATGGCTCTAGTGCCAGTGCTCATTTCTTCTATTTTCTGAAGCAGCTCTTTCTTCATTTGCTCCTGTTGGGTGACGTCATCACCTTTCACCAGGTGGCCAATGAGCTTCTCTGTGAGCAATTTCATGTCCTCTTCCTGAAGACCTGAAACTTTGAGGTTGACTCTGGAACGTTTTATTTTGTTCACAATTTTTGTTAGTTCCTCTGTATTTCCTGGACGTGTTGTGACAACAAACTTCATCTTATTTGAATTAAGTGCTAATATATTTACAAAAAGTTTTCTTGAATTGATGTTGTACTCATCATAGCCATCACATAAGATCAAACACTTTGAACCTAGGATTACCGATTTGACAAGGTCAAAGGGAAATCGAGCAACAGTTTTTGGAATCAAGCTCTTAAGGTAGTCATCAAAGTTATCGTGCTCATCATTTCTGAACTGCATATTAAGTAATAATGGGAAGGAAGAGAGTTCTGGCATATCCGTTGTCTTCTTGCACCATCCCTGAGCATAGGAACAAAGAATTGTGGTCTTTCCAGAACCTACATCACCAGATATAATCACAACTTCAGGGGCTTTTCCCACTGGGTCCTTAATGTTGAAGATTTCTTTTTGATTTACAATGATACTTTTATTGCCATGGGGACCTTTATTTAACTCCTGATCATCTGCCACTTGTAAACAGACCATGATGTTACTTGTATCTGTAGGACCATGCTGAACGAGCCAGTCGTAGGGCAAAATCTGACAGAGGCGTTTATTAAGACACAGGAGTTCTGCTTCAGAGGATTTGTGTATCATGTCTGAAAGCTCACTCCCATACTCTTCTATTTCTTTTTCAAACTTTTGTCGCTCCTGTGGGTTTGAGAGATCATATTTCTCACGGATCTTTTCCAGGGTCTTTGGAACAGCATCTTGGATCTCTGCTGTAAGATCGTCAAAGTCAGCACTGTGATTTGGAAAGAGAGACTTTGTTTTCTCAAGAGTTTCCTCAAGAGTTTCTCGAAAGTCTCTGAGTCTACTTTCCAAATCATTGTCTGACATATGAGGCTCTTCATGACTAACAAAGTTCCTCTCATCTTTGATTTTTTTAATAACCCTTTGAGGCCATCTCCAGGGTCATTCACCCCCTTTTGCCAAAGAGCCTGGAAGATTTTGTTCATCAATGTGATGTCCAGATCTTCTGGAAGCTTATCTCTGATATTTTCTGCTTCCTGGGTATTGAAGGGACTTTTTCTTCCTTGTAGTGGAACTTCGAGGTCAATGAGAATCTCATTGATGGTCTTGAATTGTCCACAGGGAAACACGAGCCTCATCATCACTAAATGAAATGTCTTCTTTCCATACTTCTTCACAAAATGGTTGTACCTCAAAGATCTTAAATCTTCGGGAGAAAGATCTGATACTGAGGAGGAAGCCTGTGCGTCCATGTTTTCTCTTGCAAAAGACTTCAAGAAGAAGACACAACCTGAGAAGGAGAAAAGAATAACAGCAGTTAGGATCAGGGAGTAGAATGAGAGAAACATCAGTAATAAAGATAACAAGAGAAGCAGTGTTAATGTCATCTTTAACTTGACTACCAATGATGAGATTAATAAGAGGAGGAGGAACCAGAGATAATTTGAGGAACTGGAGGAAGGGAACAGATTGATGGATGGAGGAGACTGGAGAAAGGGAAGGAAGTGACATTTTGCTTAGGTTAGGTTAGGTTAAGGGCCTGGCCCCAAATGCCCTGACTGCCCAAAATCTGATATTAGTTTCATTTCCTAATTTTGGGCCACTTTATCGCCCAAAACACCTTTCGGCCTCTAGAACGGTCACCTAGGGCCACCCAAATCCAGTCGGCCATTCCTTGGCCGGCTGCTAACCATAGAGGGTATATATATTTTTATAAATATTCTGCTGTTTGCCCTCTATGCATTTTTATTGTAGGAATATTATTCTAACAAAGACAGGAAGACGTCTCTGTCCATACTTTGTCCCTTTTCTGTCTTTTATTTACTAAGTAAAGTGACGAAATAAAATCCCAGAACTCCCGGGCGTCCATTGCAGTGCGCAAGCAGCCTACGTGAAGGTAAGTCTGGAAATTTTTGCAAATTTTTGCTGATTTGCTAGTATCTCTGTCTGTACTTCCATTTCTTTGTTTTTCCCCACTTCGCAACCATCTACAATAGTAGGATTTAACCACTTTACTTTTATGAAGTCTAGAGTAAGAATAATTAATATTGCTTAGCGACACTCAACTATTCCCGTGCAGTAATCAGGAATTAGGGAAGGTTAAGTAAGTAATTTTCAGCATTCAGGCAGCCTTGTGTCTCAATCCCATTGTTCGGAAGAGAAATAGCCTTTACCAGTACTAAATTGCGTACGATATAATCTGTTGTGTTAAAACTTTTTGTGAAGCAAAGGGAAAATTGACTGTGTCCGACGGGTGGTGATAGTTCATGTAATTTCCTCACTAACTATACATTCTTTCTTTGTCGGGACCAATTGTATTGTGATTCCTCGACTGGCAACCTTATTCCATTAAGTAATTGTCTGCCTTTGAAGTTAATTTTTAGCTTTAAATTTAGGTTACGTGTGTCCTGGCACTCAGGGCCCCATAAATTACGTTAATTAATTAATAAACTCATCAGCCAAGTCCCCACTTGAAATCTTAGCTTAATGATGATCTTGGCAAATTGTTCATCATTAAGATATATATATATATATATATATATATATATATATATATATATATATATATATATATATATATATATATATATATATATATATGTATATCTATATATATATACTATATACCTGGAGTGGCAATCTCTATACCAGTACTACTATATGTAGTTCGACGGTCTTCCACCAGGGCAGCACTGCAGAGCCTTGTGGCAGCCATCTTGAAAGGTCAGGTAACCCACAAATTGAACAGGGGCTCAGTGCAGTTGTGAATCTTTTTTTATTGTTACTGTTTAATAAGTGTTTAGTGAAGGTTTAGGGTTTAGTGAGTAAGTGTTGAGTGAATGTTTATGAGTAAGTGTTTAGTGTATGTTTGGTTTAGGGTTTAGTGAATGTTTTGTGAATGTTAGTGAATGTTTAGTGTGTAAGTATTCAGTGAATGTTTAGTGAGTGTTTAGGGTTTAGCGAATGTTTAGTGCATAAGTATTCAGTGAATGTTTAGTGAGTCTTTAGGGTTTAGTGAATGTTAGTGAATGTTTAGTGTGTAAGCATTCAGTGAATGTTTAGTGAGTCTTTAGAGTTTAGTGAATGTTAGTGAATGTTTAGTGCATAAGTATTCAGTGAATGTTTAGTGAGTCTTTAGTGATTGTCTTGTGAATGTTAGTGTTTACTGAATGTTTAGTGTGTAAGTATTCAGTGAATGTTTAGTGAGTGTTTAGGGTTTAGCGAATGTTTTGTGAATGTTAGTGTTTAATGAATGTTTAGTGTGTAAGTATTCAGTGAATGTTTAGTGAATATTTAGTGAATGTTTAGTATGTGAGTGTTTAATGAATGTTAAATGAGTGATTAGTGAATGTTCATTGACTGTTTAGTGTTTAAAGTGTGTTTAGGGTTTAGTGGATGTTTAGTGTATAGTGAATACTTAGTGAATGTTTGGTTTGTGTTTAGTGCATAGTGAGTACTTAGTGAATGTTTAGTGTATAGTGAGTGCTTAGTGAATGTTTAGTTTGTGATTAATGTATAGTTAGTACTTAGTGAATGTTTAGTGTATAGTGAGTGCTTAGTGAATGCTTGGTGAGTGTTTAGTGTTTAATGAATGTTTAGGATTAAGTGAATGTTTACTGTTTGGGGTACAGTGAGTATTCAGTGAGTGCTTAGTGCTTTATAAGTGTTTAGTGAGCGTTTAGTGTACAGAGAGTGCCTAGTGAGTGTTGAGCATTCAGTGAGTGTTTAGTGTTTAGTGTTTAGTGTGAGTGTATAGTAAGTGTGAGTGTTTAGTGAGTATAAGTTTGTTGTGAATGTTAGAGCTTAGAGATTGTACATTACTGTTTAGTTAGTGTTTAGTGACTGTATGCAAAGAAAATCCTGTAATTTACAGGAACCATTCATGCTTGACACTGCTTAGATCCAAGGGCAGATGCTTAGGCCTTGACCACAATGGTTGGAGTGATTATGCCAACCTCTTTTTGCAAGGTCATTTTTCCCTGTGAAATTATGTCAAGTAATAATAATAATAATAATAATAATAATAATAATAATAATAATAATAATAATAATAATAATAATAATAATAATAATAGCAACAACAACAACAACAACAACAACAATAATAATAATAATAATAATAATAATAATAATAATAATAATAATAATAATAATAATAATAATAATAATAATAATAATAATAATAGTAATGTTAATAGATAATAATAAATAGTAAAAAAGATAAAAATAATAATAGCAATAAAGTATGGTAATAATATGAGCTCAACCAAGACCTTTCAAAATGGCCGCCTGAGGTCACACGCTCAGCTGGGAGATCTCCACTCCTCCAAGTTGTTGACACTCTGTCTATCTATCTATCTATACTGCCAACACCCCATTCCCCCCCCCCACACCACAACTCCTCGCCCCCTTCCAACCCACTCCACCACCTGCCTGGTTTTGGCCCATATTTCCCTTTTCCACCAATCACAGGCCTCTAAAGCCCTTAGACAAAATTTGCATGTGGCCATCATTTCACCCAACTTAGATAATAGGGTAGGTTTCAAACCCTTACCTCTGTCTGTGATGTGACATTCCCTCGGTGAGACGTATTCCTTCTTGGTCTGAATAATCAACCCGATATCACACGTATAACATACAATTAGCGAATGACCTATAGCTAGAAGTGTTCATGAACTGTCACTGATTAGATCAATATCAGAATAGCACAATAAAGCATAGACTAAGTTGTTTTTTGAGTGAATTATTAAAAACTGAACATCATTTAAGTGTCTAACAACAATGGCAAGTGCTGGAGGAATCTTGCATGCCTAGGTGATATACAATATGATGACTTGGCAGGCAGGGAACTAGGCTTGCTTATCGTTGAGATCAACAACAACTCCAACCAAAAAGATGCAAAAACATTCACAGACATATTGAAAGGATATGATCCTTCAAACTGAAGCAAGTCTGCAGAAAATATAATGAAAATAATTGAAGGAATACCAAAGTGCAAGTAAAGCAAAATAAAAATAAGAGACCAAAAAGTTCAAGTTATCAAAAGACTTATAAAGAAAATTTACATCAATCAACACATTCCAACAAAAAAAATGAATAAGGTGAATATAATGAATATATTAATTGAAGCAATAGGAAAACGAATGCCTAAAGCATGTAAACTATGTAGTGTGTGGTATATCATTGTAAATCCACAAAACCTGATTAGGAAATGCTCATCCTACATGTGCAGAAGTACAGCAAAATAAAAATAAGGACACAAGAGTATTTTGCTCAACATGTCTAATTTGGATAGACAAGGTTATTAAATGAAGACTTAATGTACAAATTGTGAAAGATGAAGAAGATGAAGAAGAGGAAGAAGAGGAAAATGGAAAAGAAGGAAATAAGATTGAAGAGATAGAAAAAAATAATGAAAACAAAGAACAGGATAGGAATATGGATGCAAAGAAACTCATAGATTCTGCATATGAGGCAATACAGCAGCATACATATGATGAAATAAATTATGACATGATAACTCAAAATAAAATCCCAAAGAGGTTGTACCCGGATCTTCATACTGATGGGAAAAAAAAAAAAAAAAAAGAAAGACAGTATGCACCCTTTTGAAAAGAGGGAATTGCAGATTCAGTGAAAGATGTTATTATAAGCATCCCAAGATATGTCATAATTACAAGATCTATGGCAAATGTGCATATCTAGATGGCTATGAGGAGGAATGCAGCGATCTACATCCAAAAATATGTAAAAACCGGGGAGAAGGAAATGGATGTAGGTTTAATAAAAAATGTAGGTATATGCATCCTGTAGCCATGAAAATTAAAAACAAAAATCAAATACATATAAAAAATCAAGATAAAAATGAAGCAAATAAAGAAAAGATCAAAGAACATGTGATGAAGGGAAAAAGCAAGCCAACAACACGTTATGAAATGTCAGCACCACGATATGAGGCATCAGCACCTAGATATAGTGCAAGGAACAAGCAATGTATCTATGATGCTAGGGGATGGTGCAGATATGGAGATAAATGCAGGTATATGCACAAAATGAATGAATATGAAGATGGAAGATCAAATATAATGTAAAAGTTGGGTTTTTAATGTACGAATTTCTGGAAATGAAGAAAAGAACAACATATCAGAACAGGAAAGAGACATGGGAAAATCCTTATTATTGCCCATATTAGATAATGGAGATAACACGCAAACCATCATAGTGATGAATGCGCAGGGTTTAGTTTCGAGTAACTCAAAAAGAAAGATAGAGTTCTTGGAAAAACTAACCCAAAATGAAAAAATAGAAATAATGAATATAATTGAAACCTGGTATTCCCAAGAGACTGGCAATGAAGATCTTATAAAGGGCTTCGAAACTTATAGATCAGATAAAAAAAACAGGAATCAAGGGGGAACCGCGATGTATGGGAGAGACGTCAATCAAGGAAAACTTTGTGAGAAATATAGTAACACAGAATGTGAATTAATAGCGGTAGAATTTGAATCTGAAAAATTAGTGAACATTGTAATATACTGTCCCCCTAATACTAAAGAGTTTGACATAATAATAGACAAATTGGATGATATATGTAGAAATCACAAAGACTGGACTACACTCCTATCCGAAGACTTTAACTTTCTTTTTGTAGAATGGAAAGAACAAATAGGACACTGTGGTTGTATTTATACATATAAAAAAATAGTAATAGTAGCGCAGAAGATAAGGGGCAATTTGAAAAGCTATTAGCAATGCTACTAGAACATAACATTCAGCAAATAAATCACCTGCCAACAAGAAAGGATAATATTTTAGACCTAGTATTTGTGAACGAGGTGAACTATGTTAAAGAAATAATAGTGTATAATACGAGTATTTCAGACCATAATGTCATAGAATTAACAGTCCATTCCAAAGCACATGAAAACAGAGATAAGCAAGAGACGAAAAATGGGAAGGATATGGAAAATACAATTTCTATAGTAAGAATATAAAATGGTCAGAAATAAATGAAGAATTAAACAAAGACTGAGAAAACATATTTGTAAGTGATAATATACAGGTAAATACGGATATATTATATAAAATATTAGAGGGGACAGTGGAAAATATATACCAAAGAAGAAAAGCATACATTAGTCACACATACCAAAAGACAGAAGGATCTTGTTCCAGAAAATCAGAAAAGTGGAAAAAAAGGTCTTGCAAAAGAAAAAAATGCATGGAAAGTGATGGAAATAAAAAGTAAGATAGAAAATAAAGAACAAAAGATTATACAATCAAAAGAAAATGAAAAACAGGACTTAGAAGAAAAGACCCTAAAGAATATCAAGCAAAACCCAAAAATATTTTACTCATATGCGAAAAAGATGAATAAAAGAAGATTAGAAATAGGCCCTCTAAGAATTGAAGGGCGATTAAATAAAAGAAAAACAGGAAATATGCAACATATTAGCAGAAAGATATAAGAGAGAATTTACACCTAGAATTGATAATGAAGATAATGATACAGAAATAAGAGATGAAAATAGTGAATATTTGTCGGACATAGATATTAATGAAGCCAATATTGTGCAGGCTATTAATGAAATTAAAAATGGATCAGCAGCCAGACCAGATGGCATACCTGCCATTTTGTTAAAGAAAGTAGTTCATTCTATTGCAAAGCTGCTCGCAATATTATTAAGACAAAGTGTAGATACAGGCAAGATTTATGACAAATATAAATTAGCATAAATTACCCCTATTTTCAAAAGTGGATCAAGACTAGAGGCAAGTAATTATAGGCCTGAGTCTAACATCACATATTATGAAAGTGTATGAAAGAGTAATGAAGAAGAATATAATGAAACATTTAAAGAAAAATAGTTTGTTTAATATAGGACAACATAGTTTTGTGCCCAGAAAAAGTACACCAACCCAACTGTTAGTCCACCATGAAAACATATATAAAAATATGATAAACGAAAAAGATACAGATGTGGTTTACCTAGAATTTGCAAAAGCTTTTGACAAGGTAGACCATAATATATTAGCAAAAAAATTAGAAAACATAATATTATGGACAAAGTAGGAAGGTGGATAAAAGAATTTTTGCGTAACAGAAAACAGATAGTGATTACAAACGATGAGAAATCGGATGAAGCTAAGGTAATATCCAGTGTGCCACAAGGCACGGTGTTAGCTGCATTGCTGTTTGTTATTATGATTGCAGACATAGACAGTAGTGTTAAGGACTCGGTAGTGAGAAGTTTCGCCGATGACACAAGAATAAGTAGAGAAATTACTTGTGATGAAGAAAGGAACTCGCTACAAAGAGACCTAAACAAAATATAAGAATGGGCAGAGGTAAATAGGATGGTATTTAACTCTGATAAATTTGAATCAATAAAGTATGGTGATAAAGAAGGAATGCTATATGCATATAAGGGACCTAATAACGAGACAATCACAAATAAGGAAGCAGTTAAAGACCTTGGTGTGATGCTGAATAGGAATATGCTATGCAATGATCAAATAGCAATATTGGCAAAATGCAAAGCAAAGATGGGAATGTTGTTCTGGTACTTCAAAACAAGAAAAGCCAAACACATGATTATTTTATAAAACTTATGTACGTAGTCCACTTGAATATTGCAATATGATATGGTACTCACACTACGAAAAGGATATTGCACAAATAGAGAGTGTACAAAGGTCCTTTATAGCTTGAAAAGAAGAAGTTAAGGACCTAGAGTACTGGGAAAGACTACAATTCTTAAAATTATATAATCTCGAAAGGAGAAGAGAACGCTACATGATAATACAGGCATGGAAACAGATAGAAGGAATTACCGAAACATCATGGCGCTAAAGATATCAGGAAGAGCAAGCAGAGGTAGATTAATAGTGCCCAAAACTATACCAGGATAACTAAGGAAAGCACACAGGACATTAATCCACTATGCACCAGCATCAATAATGCTGCGATTATTCAATGCATCACCAGCTCATCTGAGGAGCATATCAGGAGTGAGCGTAGATGTGTTTAAGAATAAGCTTGACAAATATCTAAGCTGCATCCCAGACCATTGAAGATTGGAAGATGCAAAGTATACCAGAAGATGCATTAGCAATTCTCTGGTAGACATCAAAGGTGCCTCACAGTGAGAGACCTAGGGCAAAAAATTACATGATTTGGGCTGCAAAGTTGGATGATATCAGCAATGACGTGTGCTATCACCAAGTTGTGAAATTTCCTGAATGTTTGGGAGTTTTTCTCTGTTTCACAGCCAAACAGTTAATGTGGGTCATCAAAGAAAAAGGACAGTCATGAAATGGCGAATACTTCAGAGAAACTGTGCTTACTGGTGGAGTATTTCCTTTCCTCAGAGATCCTGAAAATGTGTTATCTGTTGAAGAAGTCACATTTTTGCATGATAAGGCACCATGTTTCAAGACTCTTCAGACACAGGAGCTGCTTCGAAACAGTGGTATCGATTTCTTCTCATCAAGTGAATTTCCAGGTAGCTCCCCTGACCTTAATGTGTGTGAAAACATTGGTAGTATCTTAAAGGATCGTGTTGAAGCTCGCACAGTGAACTATGATGGTATACCAAGCCTCGACGACCTGCGAAGAGAGGTGACTGAAGTGCTCAGGGAAATGGAGTTTGAGTCTCAGCTTTTTTGCGATTTGCTGAAATCATACCCCTCAAGAATGCAAGCTTTGGTACAGGCAAATGGAGGCCACACAAAATATTAAATACTCAGAGAGAAACTTAAATAAATACCTGTTCTGAATTACTTTTGTTTTTGTCTATGTCAATTTTAATATCCATAAAATATCAGAGAAATTGCTTTTGAAGTTCATGACAAATTGACTAGATTTCGTGGTCTTAGAAGGTGCAAAGCCTTGAAATATTACCTTTGCTACGACTTAATAATATATTTCTCTCACATAGGCCATGGTCCATGGTTATTCAAGAATGTGTCTTTTTTTGTGCAGTATATATACTTTAATTTTTCTGAAACATCTCTTCTCTATTGCTGTGTGACTCTGCCTGAAAGACTTGGCTGTACGGTAAATATAAATACTGTTGCTCTTAGTTTTCATGTAATTGACACTGTATATATCTGTAAAATGTCTCCCTTAGTTTAGTATGTAAGCAGTTGAACCATTTTTATACTCTTAAAGTTTAGTAGGAAGCTTTAAATAGAATCTGCTAAAAGGGGGGCTGTATGAAGCTCATATTTTTTTTTATTCTGGTTCTTTAAATCTTGTGGCTTAGTTATTGGAAGATTGTGGTTTGTCCAGATTAGTTAGTACCCATGGGCAAAATAGGCATGTAGGAATACCCACTACCACCCAATCTGAATGGGGGGATGAGAATTATTTATTATTATTATTATTATTATTATTATTATTATTATTATTATTATTATTATTATTATTATTATTATTCAGAAGATGAAACCTATTCATATGGAAGAAGCCCACAGGGGCCATTGACTTGAAATTCAAGCTTCCAAATAATATGGTGTCCATTAGGAAGAAGTAAGAAAAGGTAAAGGGAAATATAAAAGGAAGAGATCCCACTTTATTAAAAAATAAAAAAAATAAATTAATAAATAGATAAAATGTATTAAAATGCAAGGAGAATAGCATTAAGGTAGAAATGCATTGCATCTTTGCTCAAACTTCTGAGGTTCCAATTGCACGACATCCTCTGAAGGGGGGTTGTTCCACAGTCGAACGGTGTAAGGAATACAGGACCTCTGAAACTGAAAAGTTTGACAGCGAGGCACATTTACTGCATACTGGTGCTGCTGATCAGCAAATCTGGTTGCTCTCGGCTGGTAAAAGGGATCAGGGATCAATTGTGAGTGTGAAAGATCTTTGTTGAAATACAGCTTATAAAAGAGTGACATACAAGAGACCATCCGTCGATGGTCCAAACTATAACTGTTACTATTAGGAAACAGAAACCTACCACCACGAACCATTCTATCTAAAAAAAGATAAATCTCTGGCAGAAGCAGACATCCACACCAGAGAACAGTATCCTAGTAGAGAAAGGACAAAGACCGCAAAACAGGTTGCATTGATTTTATCACTCTTATAAATATATGAGTCCTTATGAACAATAACTAACTTTTGTGCGGCATTTGCTGAAACTTCCATAGATGTTTCTCAAAACTTAGATGTGAGTCAAAAGTTACACTTAGAATAGTTAAAGCTTTAGACTCAATCAGAAAAGTTCCATCCACCTGAAGGGGAGGATTGGGGTGGGAAATCTGTACGAGATCTGCTAATCAATAACGATTTCATTTTATTGGAGATCAGCCACATACCCCGCCGACTACACCATTCCCTGATCCAGTCCATGTCCCGAAGGAGGAGGAGAAGAGATTGGAGAAATTTTACTTGTGAACTGCGGAAACAAATGGAAGACACATAGAGAGAGAGAGAGAGAGAGAGAGAGAGAGAGAGAGAGAGAGAGAGAGAGAGAGAGAGAGAGAGAGAGAGAGAGAGAGATCTTCCATTGGAAAACAATCACGAAAATGCAAAAGTTTCTATACAAATAATGCAAATAGTATCCAAAGTTTATTAACTCCAGATGACCATTCTACTAATGTTGTAACCACAGTCATCTGATGCACTCCTGCAACTATATCAGCTGACAGAGGTTCGAACCACAAAGGTGGAACAGAGTAATTTCTTACATTTTCATTTCTCGACCCAAGTAGCTGCTAAGTTACTGCACTTACCCTAATGCCTCTGTGCACATGACTTTTTTACCCGTGTGATTGCATACATGGATATAACGGCGCTTATTTGCAAATTTGTGAACACCAGCGCACTTTGTGCTGACGTACGTACAGATCAGACACACAACTGTCTGGATAGGAACTTGAATACTACCAACTGGCAAAGTACCTAAGCACTGCATGTACACTGACTGGTTTACTTATAGGCTCAGGCGTAAGAGGAGAGGGGGCTAATCAAGCATGTCTGGTGTGTGTGTGTGTGTGTGTGTGTGTGTGTGTGTGTGTGTGAGGGATGGAGGGAGGGAAGTTTGCACCTTAAACCCCAACTCAGTTTCTCATCTTGCTCTCTGAACCTTTGTACTGTATTTTACAGACTGTAAAAACATTCCTTGACATGATCAGTAGATTTGATCCTCAGTTTTCTGGCATTACCCCTGATGTTGAATGACCTTGTTTATGCTCATTTACTGCAGTGTGGGATACGTATGCAACATTTTTTTTTAGTAATTAGCCACACAACATTCATGCATCTTCTTACTGACATCCTGTGTAGTTAGCCATATTGTTTGATATTTGTAGGAAACACTAAGGAAGTGTAGGAGATCCTGGCCAGAAGAGGTACGGACATTTGTCATGTATAGGAGATAAGATACAAAGATGGGGGTACAAGAACAGTTAACAGTGACACAAAGAAATATAAACAAGTTTTAAAATGAAGTAGGCTTACAAGTCAAAGATGAAATGGCTGGGTTGAGATAGAAATGGAGCAACTATATAGAAAAAATAATGAAATCCTCATCACAGCCTCTCCTTCAGCTTTCTCTCCATTCTCCTGTCCCGTGATCTTTGGGCCTGAGCTCCTTTCAGATCTGTCTCCTCCACTCATGCCCGTTTTCCAGGATTTTCTGAGCTATCCTACAGGTTTTTGTCTCAGCTGTTTACATATGATCTCAGTGGAGTCACTCTGAAGCAAGCAATTTGCTCGAAGCATTTGAGGAGAAGTCATTAATGAAGTGATCAGAATGTAAGAAAGCCTAACGAAAAGGAAAGAAAGGGGAAAGAAAGGAGGGGAAAAGAGCACAGAAGGTAGAAAGCAAAAGGGGATACTCTATAATGGTAACTCTTTAGAGGAATAAGATCACATAAGACTGGCTGCTATGAAAGTACTGAAGGTGCTGAATAAAGACAGAGAAATGTTGTTAAAACTGATACTGCAGTTGTTGGTTTGCCAAGAGAGTCTGTCAAGAACACAAGCAGTATAAAATGCGCCCTTAGCAGAAGACTGTAACATATCAGTCATTTCTGGATTCTGAGGAGAAGGCATTTGACAAGAGAGAGCACCTTGACCAGCAATTCAATGTACACTCACTCAAAAATATTCTGCAATATGTTCCAGAAGTTTTCGTTCACCTAATGATAATTTATTCTTTTGATATATGCAGTGAAATTTGCTATTCTTATTTGCTTTTGGTTATTAATTGTACAGTTAACAATATAAAAAAGATTGGCCAGCGAAAAATTCATATTACGAAAAATAACGAAACATTTTGAAAATTTTCGTGCCAGATGATTGGGTAAAAGAGTCAAATAAGAAACTACATTTCGAATTCAAATAAAAACTTATTAACTAATAAAATAATATTGAATAATCATCACCAATATTATATAAATAAGGAATTATATAATTCTATCATAATCGTTGTCAATAACACCAAAAAGAAAAAACTCATAAAATCGTAAGTGTTCGTGTGACGCCACACTTACGCGGGAAGTTAAACTGCATCGTCATTCGTCACCTGCACCGATAAGATGGATAACAGGCGCAACCACACCACACTATCTCTCAGGTCATCGATCATTAACCTGCATGGGGCTCATGTTTCCACCGGAGATATTGCCCGGCAGCTTGGCATACACAGAACAACCGTGCATAGATGGATACGACGACAAAGAGAAAGAGGATATATAAATACATTAACAAGAAGTGGACGACCCCATGGTTGCACCACTGCACTGCTGAGGAAGATCATCGAATCACTGAAGCAGCTCGCGAGACAAACTCCGTTGACAGCCGCCGTAGCAGCTATCAAGAGAGAACATGGCCTTCAAGTTGATGCCCAAACCATTCGTAACCGGCTGCTAACATATTTCACCATATTCCTGCTAAGAAACCCCTCATGACTGAAAAACATAAAGAAGAGAGGTTAGGGTTCGCTCCACAATATTACTCAGTGGCCGACGATTTCTGGAAGAAAGTCATCTTTTGTGATGAGAAGACATTCTCCACGGATGAGCATACATAGTAGTCTTCTTCACTGCTGGCGTCCAGTTAATACAAGGTAAGCTTTATTGAAGTGAACTAAGTCATTTTAAGTTTCTTGCTAGTTTTAATTCTGTTGAAGCTCAGATAATAAGTAATACAAAAATCGTCCTAATATAAAAGCTATTAAAATGATAGGCCTAAGTAGCATTGAAAGAAATCAGATATTCCACATGATAGGTGCATATATATATATATATATATATATATATATATATATATATATATATATATATATATATATATATATATATATATATATATATATATATATATATATATATATATATATATATATATGTATGTATAAAACAAGCAGCGATTATAATACTATGTAATACAAACATAGATGTGAAATTTGTTAGTCTAATTCAGTAGATTTTTATATAAGCGATTAAGCATGTAGGCCTAAGTGTCATTAAAGGAAATCGGAATACATAGTATGTATTATAGTCCTATACATGTGTCTTTTTTATCAATTCTGTCGTCTATCGCAGACTGGTGCGATCAGTGTTTCATGACTTTTATTCAGAAAGCGTATCATTTTATTTCGAGGTATGAGGCTGAAAATATCCAACCCATTCGGCGGAGTGAAAGAATTACAGCAGCAGCTCTTTGGGGATGGATGGCTGATAGCGGTCCGGGAGAACTGATCGAGGTCAACGAAAGGTTGAACAGCCATCAGTGTACTGAAATATTAGAAGAAGTCCTTACTCCATCTGTAAGGTCACTCATCCCAGATCAGGAACCAGTTTATGTAGTGATGGATAATTCTCCTGTCCATAATGCAAAAGCAGAAAAAGAATGGTTTACAGCCCATCAAGATATCATCCGGATTGAGTGGCCAGCGAAGTCTGCGGACTTAAACCCAATAGAAAAATCTTTTGGGCTTATATTGTAAGTAAATGGGATAGTAGCGAAATAAGGACCAAAGGAGCCCTAATTAGTCATGCCAAGTCAGTATGGGAGTCACTTAGGCCTAAACGTCACGAAGTCAACATTGGTGAAAAACTCGTGGATTCTAT
The DNA here is from genome assembly GCF_040412425.1 of Macrobrachium rosenbergii. Classification (NCBI taxonomy): domain Eukaryota; kingdom Metazoa; phylum Arthropoda; class Malacostraca; order Decapoda; family Palaemonidae; genus Macrobrachium; species Macrobrachium rosenbergii. The sequence continues at coordinate 39,697,931 of NC_089790.1, forward strand.
GCCGAGGAGACTGGGTGAAGTCATTGACAGGAGAGGGTCCCACACAAAATATTGAGAGAGAGAGAGAGAGAGAGAGAGAGAGAGAGAGAGAGAGAGAGAGAGAGAGAGAGAGAGAGAGAGAGAGAGAGAGTTTGGTTGTGTGTTTAATTTGACGAAAGATGGGTACAGATTACTCCTAGTGCAGGTAATTCTCTTTATTATGTAATACTAATACACACACACACACACACACATATATATATATATATATATATATATATATATATATATATATATATATATATATATATATATAGATATTAATTTATTTATTCATTTTCTTTCCCGTTATTATAAATGCAAATATTTCTCGTTGTTTTATAACACTAAAAATACATATTTATTTTGTTGTGTAACACTGGAAATACCTATTTATTTTGTTGTATGACACTGAAAATACATATTTATTTTGTATCTAGTGTTTATGTAACCTAAATAAAAAATATTAGGTTTCACTAATTTACAGTAGTTAAGCAATGGATTAGTCATTAAAATACCATTCTTGTAAAATTTTATTCATAATAATAATATTCCTGCAGATCTTTATAGAAGTCGTAATTGTTGATGTTGCTAAGACTAATATTGTTCAACTTATAACAGTTGAAGGCCTATGTCTACAAAGATCACACATATGAAGGCGATCAAACAAAGATAGCGATTGCTTTTGGAGATGAAATATTAAAGCATAAGAACAGTGATGACCGTTGAAGTATTTTAGTAACATCCTTTCATCAAGTAACTTATTACCGCAATAGCAGAAAAAAAAATAAATCCCGGTTTCAAGCGCTTATGGCGGAGTTGCCACATAGCGCCAGATGTCACTATTTCAATCGCTTATGGCTGAGTTCCCAGATAACGCCAGATGTCACTATTATCAGCTGTTGTCCGAAAAGTTTTGAAGGATGTTGCAAAACTTTTTTGAGTGATTGTACACACACATATAAACACAATTTCGTCACTTACAGTATAAGCGACAATATAATATTATATATATATATATATATATATATATATATATATATATATATATATATATATATATATATATATATATATATATATATATATATATATATATATATATATATATATATATATATATATATAAATTTCTGACTCACATCATGAGTTAGAAATTTATCACATATGATTGTGTGTTGATTATATCTAATACCTAAATATATATATATATATATATATATATATATATATATATATATATATATATATATATATATATATATATAGTATATTTTATATATTTATTTTTATTTAATCGACGTTATTAATGAAACAATTCACTTGAACAAACAAGTGAAATAGAGTGATAATTCATTAAAGCCAAAATAAAATGAAAACCTAGTAACTTCTACTTATATTTTGAAGACGAATTCCACCGAGTGAAATACGGTATACCAAATCATCACAGCCAAATTAAAACGAAAACTTAATAATAATTTCTGCTCCCGTTTCCGTTTTCTGTGAAAAACGAAAACTATTGTGCCGGCTTTGTCTGTCCGTCCGCACTTTTTCTGTCCGCCCTCAGATCTTACAAACTAATTAGGCTAGATGTTGATCATCCACCCTCCAATCATCAAACATACCAAATTGCAGCCCTCTAGCCTCCTCAGTAGTTTTTATTTTATTTAAGATTAAAGTCAGCTATAATCATGCTTTTGGCAACGTTATAGCAGGCCACCACCGGGCCGTAGTTAAAGGATCATGGGCCTTGGCTCCTACATGATTATACCGAAACCACCGAAAGATAGATCTGTTTTCGGTGGCCTTGATTATACACTGTAACGGCTGTGCAGAAGTTCGCCGAAAAAACTTCGGCGGATTTTTTACCACTCTATTTAAGAGACGAATTCCACCGCGCCGAGTTATAGAAGAAGAAGATTCCCTGACGGGTTGTTGTGGTGGATTCGCAGCTAATGGAGTCGCTTGTTCCTTCATGACAGAAACCGCCTGACATTATCCAATTCTACGGCGTTCACACTCACTTTCCCCGTTTAAGGGATGAGAGAGAGAGAGAGAATAAAGGAGACGTAGAGAAAAACGAAATTCGTCAGATTTTCTGGATTATAATTATGTATGTATGTATGTATATATATATATATATATATATATATATATATATATATATATATATATATATATATATATATATATATATATATATATATATATATATATATATATATACATACATACATACAGAGAAAAGAGAGAATCTGAATAAAAATATACATAAAAGCAAAATACGTCAGATTATCTAGAATGAACCTATATATATATATATATATATATATATATATATATATATATATATATATATATATATATATATATGACTTTTATCACATCACCGTGATTCATATATATATATATATATATATGACTTTTATCACATCACCGTGACAAATCCTTTAATATCCAATTCAGCTTTACCTCGAAATAATATATTTTCATATATGTTACCGAAGAATTTTTAGTTGATAATAAGTTCGTCGTCCCGTGGGTTCGAGCCCACGGGACGACGAACTTATTATCAACTAAAAAATCCCTTCGGTAACATATATGAAAATAAATTATTTCCGAGGTAGAGCGAATTGATATTAAAGGACGTTTGTAGCTTACTGATTATATGATTATATATTTATATATATATATATATATATATATATATATATATATATATATATATATATATATATATATATATATATATATATATATATATATATATATATATATATATATATATATATCACATATGACTATATATACATATATCACATATAACTGTATATATAGACATGCTATAAATTCAAAAGCTTTAAACAAAAAACAAAAAAAGCCCTTTGATTCTATCATTCCCCCATTTAATCTTTTTTTGTGTTCTCTTAACTCCTTCCCCTCCCCCTCCCCCGTCCCCAACCTTTCTGTTGTCGTAATCTTTCTGCTTTTCATTGTCTCTGTGCGTCCGAAAGTTTTAATTCATTGCACAAATCCAGTTTCACAGCCGTTTGGCGTTCTTTTCTCTCTCTCTCTCTCTCTCTCCCCATCTCTCTTATCTCTGTCTCCCCTTCTTTTATCCATTCATTCAGTGTCTCCCTAAATTCAAGGGCTTAATCTCTTTTATAACTTTTAGTCTTTGAATGTGTTTCTATAAGATGGATGTATATGTTAAATGTCAGTGGAATATTATTATGAATTATTATTACTATTATTATTATTATTAGTTTTCTGTAAATGAAAACTATTGTGCCGGCTTTGTCTGCTCGTACGCACTTTATTCTGTCCGCCCTCAGATCTTAAAAACTACTGAGGCTAGAGGGTTACAAATTGGTGCATTGATCATCCACCCTCCAATCATCAAACATACCAAATTGCAGCCCTCTAGCCTCTGTGGTTTTTATTTTATTTAAGGTTAAAGTTAGCCATAATCATGCTTCTGGCAACTAAATGGGCCAGGCCATAACCGGGCAGTAGTTAAAGTTTCATGGGCCGCGGCTCATGCAACATTATACCAAGACCACCGAAAGATACATCTATTTTCAGTGGCCTTGATTATGCGCTGTACTTACTCGTAATTATTATTAATAAAATAAGCGATAAACATATTCTTCTCTTGTAGTTCTTCGCGTACTGCTACAGAGAATTCAGCATCGTTATACTAATATCTATTTTTTTTAAATTACACAAGTTAGGCCTGTCGTTTCTCGTAATTATAGGAAAGTGATTGCTCTATGTATAACAATTATTATTACTAATGTTATGATTATTATAATCATTATTATTATTCTTTGGAAGCTTGAATTTCAAGTCAATGGCCCCTGTGGTGGGCTCGTTCCATATGAATAGAGTTAACCTTCTGAATGATCTTCCTCAGAGACAACTTCAATTATTATTATTATTATTATTATTATTATTATTATTATTATTATTATTATTATTATGCCTAAGAAGCCCCATTTTATTGAATCCCAGAAACAACAACTATTATTATTATTATTATTATTACTATTATTATTATTAACATGCCCAAGTGAAGAAACATCATTTTATTGAATCCCAGAGGCAACTATTATTATTATTATTATTATTATTATTATTATTATTATTATTATTATTATTATTATTATGCCCAAATAAAGAAACCCCACTTTATTGAGTCCCAGAGACAACGGCTATTATTATTATTATCATTATCATCATCATCATCATGCCCAAGTAAAGAAATCCCACTTTATTGAGTCCCAGAGACAACTTCTATAATTATTATTATTATTATTATTATTATTATTATTATTATTATTATTATTATTATTATTATTATTATTATGACGCCCAAGTAAAGAAACCCCATTTTATTGAGCCAAAGAGACAACTTCTAGTATTATTATTATTACTATCATAATTATCAATATCATCATTCAAGAATCCTCACTTGACTGAGTCCCAGAGAGAACTTCCCACTCTTGCATCATTGCCAGAGAGAGAAGAGATTCGTTAAACTGATATCCATTACAGCGAGGACAAACCCTAACAATGAAGTTTTTATGGTTTTAATTGGATTTTCATGCGCAAAAATATTTACCCTCTCCCCCGCAACTCTATACCTATCCGTTTTTCTTTCAGTTCGATTCCTGGTGCAAGGCAGAGTGGTCTATTTTACTTTTTTGTCAGAGTAAAAAAAATTTTTTTTGTCAGAGAAATTTTTTTTTGTCAGAGAAAAAATTTTGTTTTTGTCAGGTAAAAATTTTTTTCAGTGTAAAAAATTTTTTTGTCAGTAAAAATTTTTTGTCAGAGTATAAAATTTTTATTTTCAGAAAAAATATTTTGTTAGCGTAAAAAATGTTTTGGGCAGCGTAAAAATTTTTGTTTGTCAGAGCAGAATTTTTTTTTTTTTTTGTCAGAGCAGAAAATTTTTTTTGACAGAATAAATTTTTTTTGTCAGAGTAAAAAAAATTTTTGTTCAGAGTAAAAAATTTTTTGTCAGGGTAAAAAAATTTTAGTCAGAATATAAAATTTTTTATTTTCAGAAAAAATATTTTGTTAGAGTAAAAAAAATTTTGGGCAGTGTAAATATTTTTTTCTTGTCAGAGCGAACTGATGAATATTAAGAAATGATTTCTTTGCCATTCATTTACTTATTGCCTCTATAAATATCGAAGACTGCAGAACCGTGACCTAAAATACACGAAATATGATTTTTTTATTTCATTATTCTCAACAACTTGTCTTACAAATATAATCTATTTACTTTTTTGCCCGAGTCAACTGAAGCTGTTGGGACTTGATTTGTTTATAATCTTATTCATTCATTTACTTATCTGTCTATTTATTCATTTATTAGTTTGTATAAGTCAGTACAGAAGACTGCCAGATACATAAAATATATATATTTTGGGCTATTATCTTCAAAGTTGTTGTCCTACAGAGAAAAAGACAACTCTTCAAATGGGATTTTCTTTCCCCAATTTTGTCTTTCTTTGTAGTCCTCTCTTTGAAAACAATTGAATTTAGTGTTCAAAGTGTTATGCTCCCCTCCCTTTTCCCTCTTCTTATACTCTTTCCTCTTTTTTTTTATTTTTACTTTTGGTAAATTGCAACTGTTTTCTGTATCACCCTTTTGTTTTATTTTGGGGTTTCGGTTAAAACACCTGTGGGTTCCGTGTCGCGCCGTTTTGACACCTATGGCCTTTGTATTTTAGGGTGATTTTTCCTTGGGGATGTGCTTACGTCATCTGATGTTGTTTGACAGGTTTTACAATTAAGTATCTACTATTTTAAATCGTTTGATATTCACTATAGCCGATTCACTTAAGGTAGATTCTTGGGCCTACGAGACGTTTGTTTGGCAGCCTCTGATTGGCTGGTACCGACAGGCAGGCGACTCGCTCAGTCTAATTTTTATGTATGTAGCTCAGAAAACCAGCAATATATGTTTATATATTTCTTCATTTTTTCACGTTTTGCACAAGATAAGAATGTTTTGGTCATACCATAGGATTCGGTATTAATTGTACAACTAAATATGATTGCCTGAAATCAATAAGAGAAAACAGAAAGGAAATACAACTAGTAAAAGTGAAAAAAGAAGCATTTAATTCTTTATACCCGTTTTTACTTATCATCGGATTTTGCATCATTCATGCGATCAAGATAAAATAAAACTTGTGTTTTCATACAATAAATTCACCCTGAATACTCTGGTGCTTTCAGATTTTAGATGCGTGAGATATGTGAAGAGAAAACGAAGAACATGTCTTATTATGTTGCATCCGTTCTTGATGCAGTTTGCCAAGAGACATTGATGATGATCTGCACGATCGGGACACTGTGCTGGTCCTCTCATCCGTTGACAATTGCCAATTAGCGATATGAGAAGTTTGCAGTTTCGGCAATATTTGCTGTATTATTGTCATTACATTTTCTGTAAATAAATGCACAGGATTCCCATTATGACTGTCGAACATTTTCACTCCAGCATTATGCTGTGTATGTCTGTATGTCTGGAAATATCAGATACGAAAAAAAAAAATAATCGGATGGATGCGTCTGGATGTGTTGGGTTCAATTTAGACATAGAAATTTGCAACATACTGTAGACTACATGATAAATAAAAGGCCTACATAATGATGAGAACATATTAAAAATAATTTCTCTGTTATTGATCAGAAAATTATTTTCCATATGTTCATTCAATGAACGAAAGTACATTTTTTATTTCTTACCATAAAATCTGTTGGCGATGTCTAAATTGAAGCCAGCGCATCCAGACGCATTCATCTGATTATTTTTTTTTTTCGTATCAGATATGTCCAGACATAGGCTATGCAGTATAATGCTGGAGTGAAAATGCTCGACACTCATAATGGGAATCCTGTGCATTTATTTACAGAAAATGTAATGACAATAATACAGCAAATATTGCCGAAACGGCAAACTTCTCATATCGCTAATTGGCAACTGTCAACGGCTGAGAGGACCAACACAGTGTCCCGATCGTGCAGATCATCATCAATGTCTCTTGGCAAACTGCATCAAGAACGGATGCAACATAATAAGACATGTTCTTCGTTTTCTCTTCACATATCTCACGCATCTAAAATCTGAAAGCACCAGAGTATTCAGGGTGAATTTATTGTATGAAAACACAAGTTTTATTTTATCTTGATCGCGTGAATGATGCAAAATCCGATGATAAGTAAAAACGGGTATAAAGAATTAAATGCTTCTTTCTTCACTTTTACTCGTTGTAATTCCTTTGTGTTTTCTCTTATTGATTTCAGGAAATCACATTTAGTTGTACAATTAATACCGAATCCTATGGTATGACCAAAACCTTCCTATCTTGTGCAAAACGTGAGAAAATTGAGGAAATATATAAACATATTGTTGGTTTTCTGAGCTACATACGTAAAAATTAGACAGTGAGCGAGTCGCCTGCCTGCCGGTACCAGCCAGTCAGAGGCCGCCAAACAAACGTCTCGTAGGCCCAAGAATCTACCTTAAGTGAATCTGCTATATATACTGACACTGGGGCTATCAGAATACTATATTTACTATATAGTGACATTATGGTGATCAAAATAGCTTAATAATTATGGATATCAATATTTACTATTCAATAACATTATGGTTTCAGAATAACACAGTGGAATAGATTAAAAAATTTAGGCCAAAGGCATAGCGCTGGGACCTATGACGTCGTTCAGCGCTGAAAGGGAAACTGGGAGTAAAAATGTTGAAAACGTGTAACAGGGGGAAAACCTCAAAGCAGTTGTAGCACTATGAAACAATTATTTGGAGAGGGTTGAGGAAAGTAAGCTGGAAGGAAGAGAATATGAACGGAAGTACAGTAAAAGGAATGAAAGGGGTTGCAGCTAGGGGCCGAAGAGACGTCGCAAAGGGCCTTGAGTAATGCCTTTCTGCCCCGTAGGTGGGTAGGGCCATCATTGCACCTCATGCGGTGCACTGCAGGCATTACTAAAGGTTCTTTGCGGCATCCCGTCAGCCCCTAGCTGCAACCCCTTTCATTCCTTTTACTGTACCTCCGTTTATATTCTCTTTCGCCCATCTTACTTTCCTCAACCCTCTCCTAATAATTGTTTCATAGTGCAATTGCTTTGAGGTTTTCCTCCTGTTACGCCTTTCAAACTTTTTGATTCTCAATTTCCCTTTCAGCGCTGAATGGCCTTTGCTCTAAATTCTATATTCCAGTCCATGGTTATCAAAATACTATGGTAATTATAAATAATCTTTATCAAGTGTGTATAACTTGATTATGCAAATTTTCCTCAAATTTATTAATTTTATTTTTTTTGTAAAAGAAAGCTTTGTCAGTCTGTCCGCACTTTTTCTGTCCGGCCTCGGATCTTAAAAACTACTGAGGCTAGAGGGCTGTAAATTGGTAAGTTGATCATCCATCCTCCAATCATTAAACATACCAAATTGCAGCCCTCTAGCCTCATTAGTTTTTATTTTATTTAAGGTTAAAGCTGGCCATAATCGTGCTTCTGGCAACGATATAGGATAGGCCACCACCGGGCCGTGGTTAACGTTTCATGGGCAGCTGTTCATACAACATTATACCGAGACCACCGAAAGATAGATGTTTTCGGTGGCCTTGAGTATAAGCTGTAGCGGCTGTACAGAAAACTCGATTGCGCCGAAGAAACTTCGGCGCATTTTTACTTGTTTCAAGTAACTGCCACTTTCATTTCAGTAATAAACTTACGTTCATATACGTTCATCCGACGAAAATACTTATCCATACCTATGACGAATATGACACATTATCTCACTGACTTTCAAAAAGATAAAAAATAAAAAAAAATATAAATACTTATCCATATCTACTTAAGCAAAGTATGACAAATATGACAAATTACCTTACGAACACACTAAATTCTAAAAACAAAAAAAATATAAATACTTATCCATACCTACGCGCTGTAAAGTGTGAAAAATGACAAATTATCTTGCGGACACACTGACTTAAAAAAAAAAAAACAATTACTTATCCATCTATTCCCTGCGGACATATGACAAAACGACCTTACGGACACACTGACTTTCAAAAAACAAAAAGTAAAAAAATTACTTATCCATACCTATTCCCTGTAAAGCATGACAAATATGACAAACGACCTTACGGACACACTGACTTTCAAAAGCAAAAAGTAAAAATATATAAATACTTATCGATACCTACTCCCTGTAAAGCATGACAAATATGACAAATTACCTTACGGACACACTGACTTTCAAAAACAAAAAATAAAAATATATAAATACTTATCGATACCTACTCCCTGTAAAGCATGACAAATATGACAAATTACCTTACGGACACACTGACTTTCAAAAGCAAAAAGTAAAAATATATAAATACTTATCGATACCTACTCCCTGTAAAACATGACAAATATGACAAATTACCTTACGGACAACTGACTTTCAAAAACAAAAAATAAAAATATATAAATACTTATCGATACCTCTCCCTGTAAAGCATGACAAATATATACGGACACACTGACTTTCAAAAGCAAAAAGTAAAAATATATAAATACTTATCGATATGACTGTAAAGCATGACAAATATGACAAATTACCTGACGGACACACTGACTTTCAAAACAAAAATAAAAATATATAAATACTTATCGATAAAAGTAAAAAAAAACCTCATGGACATACTGACTTAAAAAAAAAAAAAATCAAATACTTATCCATACCTACTCACTGTAAAGCATGACAAATATGACAAATTACTTTACGGACACAATGACTTTCTAAAACAAATAGATAAAAAAAAACATAAAAGCAAACAAAAAAGATAACTGAACTCGAACGGGAGTCCACGAACCCGGAAAAAAGAAAACAAGAAACAGGAAGTTTACGAAACTATATAATATATATATATATATATATATATATATATATATATATATATATATATATATATATATATATATATATATATATATAGTATATATATATACAGACGTAGCTCATTGAACCAAGCTTGATGAGGCTACATAAACAAAGGGTAATTGAAAACGAGAGACTGTAAATAAACGGTTTACAAAACAAACACGACGGACAAATGAAGAGAGGGAGCGAGGGGGCGTGTTTAGAATATTTTTGCTGGATCTGATGCAAATACGCTCGCTCAATAACGTATGTACTCGTTTATATATATACATGATACATATGTGTATAGGTATATAATATATAACATGTATATACATACACGTTATATATACATTACATGTACATATATAACATATATACTATACACACACACATACACATATATATATATATATATATATATATATATATATATATATATATATATATATATATATATATATATATATATATATATATATATATATATATATAAATATTAGAAATATCAACACACAATTACGTGTGGAACAGGAATAAATTTCTGACTCACATCAGGATCGAAGCCAGGTCTTTCAAATGAACGACCAGAGTGCTGCCAACCAGGTCACATAGGTCATAAAGAGGTTGGAACCTGAGTACAACTGTACCCAAGGAAACTCTGTGGTCTTTCATTTGAAAGAACTGGTTCGATCTGATTATATATATATATGATATATATATATATATATATATATATATATATATATATATATATATATATATATATATATATATATATATATATATATATTATAAAGTCATCAACACACAATCACGATTAGAATAGAAATAAATTTCTGACTCACAGTGGGATCGAACGCCGGTCTTTCAATTGGCAGCGCCTTTGCCTTTCAATTGCAAGACCTGGGTTCGATCCCGATAGGAGTCAGAAACTTATGTGTATATGTATATACTTAAATATATGCATTATATATATATGTGTGTGTGTGTTTGTTCGCCTTTTTTCTCATCATTATAATATAAATAATAAAATGACTATCATTATTTCGCTGAAAAAAACATTATATGAAACCCACAACCACCTATAGCAGGTCTCCCACGTCAATCACATGCAAACGACCGATAATGACCTGTTCAAACGACCTGTTGACCTGACAATTGCATTCTGGGATCAATGAACTATTCAGTACAGGACTATCGATGGAACACCTGTTTGTAATATGGCTATCAAACCTCTATTTTCTCTTGTTTAATCTGAGCTGACGGTAAATATCCGCAGCTGATGTCTTTGTAGTTGTTATCTCGCTTTGATTGGCTGGCTAGTGATTTGCATTAAGTATTATTGCAAAAAAAATTATTTCAATAAGTTTCAAACAGAGATGAAAGCATTACGTTCAAGCCAATGCTGATTCAGATTTAGGGTAACTGGAAACTCTGCAATTTTCAGGACACTGACAGCTTCAGAGAGAGAGAGAGAGAGAGAGAGAGAGAGAGAGAGAGAGAGAGAGAGAGAGAGAGCTACGACCTGCACACACTTCTAGGTCAATTTTATCACAAACCCCAAATTCTCAATAGGCCATTGGAAATTATTATAGGCCGATTGGCTTACATGGCTTCAGTTGTGTCAGCAAATCAGCTACTCTCCTGAGTCGCACATTACAGTCAACGGTTTAAGCGATTCTAATGCTGAATTTTAAATTTTGAGCTCAAACGAGGATCTAAAAGCGTGAATTAAAATACTATGTGTCAGCTACAGACTTTTATTGTTATTTACTACTTGTTTATATGGTGGAAATGTCCATTTAAGAAATAAGAACTAACCCAAAACCCCCCGTTAGAAGAAATCTTCGAGACTAGACCTATATAGATCTAAAGTCCACCTCTGGGCAAGCCTCTCCTTGTGCAAGAGAAGGGGGAAGGGATTATATGGCAGATTTAGACATTTATTGTTATTTTCCCCTTGTTTATATGCCGGGAAATGTCTGTTTAATTAACAAGAATTGTGTTAAAAAACAATTAGCCCTGATCCAGAGCATCCCATAAGAAGGAAGCTTCGAGAATAGGTCTATATAGGCCTAAGGTCTTCCTCTGGAGAATCCTCTTTTTTTTTTTAAAACAGAGAAAGGGAAAGATTATATGGCAGATTCAGACATTTGTTGTTATTTACCATTTGTTTATATGCCCAAAAATGTCCATTTTTAATAAATATTAACTGTCCTGAAAACGATTAACCCTAACCCAAAACAGCCCGTAAGAAGAAAGCTTCGAAAATAGGTCTATATAGGCCTAAAGCCCACCTCTAGATAAACCTCTCCTTGTAAAAGAGAGAGGGGGGAGGGGGATTATATGGCCGATTTAGGCATATGCTGCTATTTGCCAATTGATTATGTACTAGAAAATGTGCATTCAATAAGTAAAATCTGGCTTAATAACGATTACCCCTGAACCAAAACACCCAGTAAGAAGAAAGCTCAAGACTAGGTCTAAGGGCCTGCTTTGTCTAAGTCTCTTCTTTAGAAAAGAGAAGGGGAGAAATTACATGGCAGATTTAGAGATTTTTTGTTATTTACAATTTGTTGACAGGTTGGAAATGTCCATTTAATGAATAAGTTAAGCATACCTTAGTTTTACCAGACCACTGAGCTGAATAACAGCTCTCCTAGAGAGGGCTGGCCGGAAGGATTAGACTTATTTTACGTGGCTAAGAACCAAATGGTTACTTAGCAACGGGACCTACAGCTTATTGTGGAATCCGAACCACATTATACTGAGAAATGAATTAACAAGTAAAAAATGTGCCGAAGTTTCTTCAGCGCAATCGAATTTTCTGTACAGCGTATAATCAAGGCCACCGAAAATAGATGTATCTTTCGGTGGTCTCGGCATAATGCTGTATGATCCGCGACCCATTAAACTTTAACCACGGTCCAGTGGTGGCATGTCCTATATCGTTGCCAAAAGCACGATTATGGCTAACCTTAACCTTGAATAAAATAAAAACCACTGAGGCTAGAGGGCTGCAATTTGCTGTCTGATGATTGAAGGGTGGATGATCAACATACCAATTTGCAGCCCTCTAGCCTCAGTAGTTTTCAAGATCTAAGGGTAGACAGAAAAAGTGCCGACGGACAGACAAAGCCGGAACAATAGTTTTCTTTTCAGAAAACTAAAACTTACTCAAAACATCCCATAAGAAGAAATCTTCCAGAACAGGTCTATACAGGTCTAAGGCCCACCTCTGGATAATGTATCTCCTTGTGAAAAGACATGGGAGCAGGGAAGTGGGGAGGGGCGAGGGGGATAGGACTTGGTAGGTGAGGGGTTAGAGAATTTCAGGATATTCCCCCTTGCAATGATGGAAGTGTCAGCCCGAGTTATAGGCACCTGGTGGTGACCTCGGAAACTACTCTTGCGGCTGACATGTCATTTCTCCTGGTCTTACTTCCACGGGGGATTTTACCCTGTGAGAGATCTGGAGATCTTCGTAGTGGTGTGTCTCGGCAAGTCGTCAGGAGGGGGAGGAGGAAGAGGTGAGGTCGTTTAGTATTGATTCTCATAGACTGAGTGTGGTGTTTATCAACTGACGATTGTTAGTATTGACGCTCAAATATACTTTCTTTCTTTTATATATATATATATATATATATATATATATATATATATATATATATATATATATATATATATATATATATATATATCTTTATTTATATATTCATCACGTTCCATATTTTCATGATTCAGTTATACACACACACACACACACATACATATATATATATATATATATATATATATATATATATATATATATATATATATATATATATATATATATATATAATACTAATATATATAATATTAAGGAGAGAGAGAGAGAGAGAGAGAGAGACTTAGAGAGAGTATAACTAACATTACCTGAGGTATAACTAACATTTTCCCGTTCGATTTTATTTTATATATATATATATATATATATATATATATATATATATATATATATATATATATATATATATATATATATATATATATAGAGAGAGAGAGAGAGAGAGAGAGAGAGAGAGAGAGAGAGAGAGAGAGAGAGAGAGTTTACCAAAAGGGCGTATACATTCCGATGCTTCCTTGTATAACCAGAAAACCAACGATCACTGTACATATTTAATATTGGCTTATCTATGCGACTGCGTTTATACATTTGTATATATTACCTTTACAAGCATAAAGTTCTTTCTGAGAGGAAAATAAAGCGTTATTCACCACTCTCTCTCTCTCTTTCTCAATAACAGCAATAGTACTAGTATCTACAAGCACTCTTGATCACCTCTTCTGTGTCTCCTACCATCGCAGTCTCCCCCCTCTCTCTCTCTCTCTCTCTCTCTCTCTCCTCTCTCTCCCTCTCTTCCCATCTTTCCCACGACCCAGTTCTGCGCCAAATTGAATCCGAAACCCTTTTCTGAAAGAGAAGTAAACACTTCTCTCAAACGCGATCTCCGGTATTCATGTTTGTCGCTAGACTCAACTTGGTATAACAAGTCTGTTGATTGAAACATATTGGATTACGACAATGCACGGAAAACTACGGCACAGCACGGCATTTTATGGTCTCTCTCTCTCTCTCTCTCTCTCTCTCTCTCTCTCTCTCTCTCTCTCGTTTCGTATCCAAGGAAAGCTTCGCGAATATACGAGTTATAAACTCAGTAGCAATCTTTTTCCCAAACAGCTGATTAAAATAGAATAGGGACCCGCCCTCTCTCTCTCTTTCTCTCCCTGGTTTCGTGCTTGAGTACGGCCTTGCGAATAATGAACGAGTTAAACAGAGTGGCGATCTTTTTCTCCAATCGCTGATCAAAATAGAATGGGGAAGATTACACAAAGGCTCAAACGGTTACAAAGTTCTAAAGCTCTCGATCTTATAGACTTTGGCGAATTATCCGTTGGTTTTTAATTTTGCGAAGCTAAGACTCCGGCTTGGGAAGTCGCTTAAAGGCAATAACTCTGGAGGGTTTTACGTAATTCTTGCTATTTTGTTTTTAATTTACCCTTCGCTGGTTGCTACCTCACAGGAAGTCATATAGGCCTAGTGAGGGCAAGCGTATGTTTTGGTTCATGTAACAATTGTTTATAGTAACTTAATGCATTTTGAAATTATATTTGTAAATTGTGAAGGTGGTAACGATAAAATAGTATAATAGTAATGATATGATTGCATAACTGAAATTGGCAATGCATAAAACCACCTTGTTTGCTTGCTCAAGGACAGTTATTTAAAAAATGGTGAGTAATATGAGTAAATGTACTTATTGACTAATACTTATTCACTGTAGCCTAGGTTAGACTAATTCTCTATAAATGATGGACCGTAAAAATATAGAATTAGACACCAGAAGTAGACTGAGTCTAACCCTAACACAAACCACACCACAATGGCTGCTACCCTCCCCACACCCACCCCTTTTCAACTTAAAAGCAAACATTCGTATAATTCGAAATTATACGATGTTAACGAACCCATTCGAACGATGGCAGAGAGAGAGAGAGAGAGAGAGAGGAGGGTCTAAACCTTACCTGTGTGTGGTGGATGGGGGAGGGGGAAGGGGAAGGAGAAGGAGGAGGATGGGGAGGAGGAGAGGGATGACATTAATATATAGCATTAGGGAATTATCTCTTAGATATCATTAAATCAAAATTTGATTCTGTTATAACGGTTCCCCCTTGTGAGTCTATATAATTCGACTTTGTATCTTTGCCAAAAGGAGAGAGAGAGAGAGAGAGAGAGAGAGAGATAAATGGTGCATTTGTGCTTTAAATAGAATACATTATAAAGCTTTACATTATATTACATTATAATAGCTTGCTGGTTCTTCATTTGGAATTATTAGTATCATTAATATTATTATTATATTAGCGAAAGACTTTCGTGATTTTAAAAGTGATTTGATACAATTCTCACTTTGTGATTTAAAAGAGAAAATGCGATTGAAGTTGCTATTAGTCCGATGTATACATAAAGGTTGTTACTTTATCTACCCTTATTTAGATTTTTATGACGTTAAGCTTTTAAAAGTGGAATTATTTACTTAATTTAAGTATGCGCGCGCGCGCGCGTGTGTTTGTGTATGTGTTCCACAATACTTAGTTTGTAATTTCGCTAATTTCTGGTGTCTTAGTTGAAAGACACCTCTGTCGACTAAGTACCAGGTACAGAAAGCATTGCTTAGGTCAACAGATGATCTGCTAGTAGTGAGGAATATATATATATATATATATATATATATATATATATATATATATATATATATATATATATATATATATATATATATATATATATATATATATATATATATATATATATATATATATATATATATACATATATACCAATTCACATTTTACCACAGTTCCAGGTCAAACAGAAACTAGACCTAGCTCTAGGCTAACCTTGTTGAATTCTTTTTTCTTGACCATTAAACATAGTAATATGCGTTACTCTAACTTTATACTTATATCCTAAGGCCGCGCACAACACCCTGGTCCTCATTTGACCGGCCGTGACCTCCAAAACCCACGCCCTTCGCGAAAAAATACAAACCAGTGTCATACCTTGGGCCTATAAGTGTTGACTTAGTCAGATTCTTCATCCAACCCACAAAGATAAGTTCTTGTAATCTCCGAAGATGCGGATATAATATTTTCTTTTTTAAAACCACAAATAACGAGAAATAACGAAATAATATACAAGATCACACGATTAACGGCTCACTGAGGCTAAAGTAGCGGTTAAACTGAATTCAAATTAGAGTCAGCGACGTTAGAGGTGTGGACGTTGGTTGAAGTAGTCACGTGACCACGCTTATGTCAGGGAGATTATAGGGATAATAATTAAGAAGGGAATGGTTGAATAAACAATTATAAAAAACTGGTACTCATTTTATATATATATTAGGTTTTTGTCACAGGATTGTTTTAAATGAGGTTGGTTTACGAAAGGACGAGTATCGTGTTTTCCGCCCAGCTTGACGTCCTCGAGTGATTGTTACCTGCGTGGAAACAACTAAAACATCGGTATTTCCCTGATGGAAATTGACGTTTGTATGGAAAACATGAACTCATTTAATATACACTCATACTGATTTTTTTAACAGAGGATTCTTCTAGATGAGGTTGGTTTATGTAAGAACGAGTTACGTGTTTCCCGCGCAGGTGTGATGTCATCGAGTGACTTTCCTGCAAAAAGTAAAATAAAACCTCTGTATTTCTCTAATAAAACCTCGGTATTTCTTCAATAAAAATTGGTTCCTCTTTATATATTTACAGTGATTTGGTCGCAGAGGATTGTTTTAAATGAAGTTGGTTTACGTAAGGACGAGCTTTGAGTTTTCCCGCCCAGCTGTGACGTCATCGATGTGGTACTAAAGCCTTCGGCATTTCCCCGATGCAAATGGTTTCCTTTTAAATCATGATTGACATAATGGGCCCCATGGACGATACGATTAACACGATCTGGTCGTCTGGACCGGAGGTAAAAACCAAAATGTCTTATGCTGTTCTCCTCAGGCGGAATCCGTCCGCCTCGCCGACTGGGTTCGTATGACTCCCGGTTTAGTTCAGGTGGCCCTAAGCCTCCTCAGTTATATCTATAGGACACCATAGAGTCCTAGTTGTTCTCAGCCAGGGGAATTTCAGAGTTTCGGGGGTGGGGATTGTGACCACAGATTGGCAGGATCAAACTGGTGTAGACTAGGAGTCGTCTAGGACCACAAAAAACGCAGTGTGCATCGGTCCGCATTGCTGAGAGGTCACGCTGGGCCTTCTCTCCGCTAGCTTGTGTGTCTGTGTTAGTATTTTGTTGCATATTATCCTGAATGCTTCTTTTGAAGCAGACACTTTGTGGTGAAAGGGCGTGGGCCACAAAAAGGCTGAGAACCACTGCTGCTTAGACGATAGATAATATGGTTTCCGTTCTAGCTCTGGTGTCAGCGTTGCTCAGCTCAGGGACATTCTCATTGACTTCAGTTTGCCGAAACCTGGTATTGTGTGGGGGACATCGCCCCCCCTCCTCCAACCCCCGCCGCTGAGTGATGAGGCCATAGACTGTACGAAAAAGAACCTGGATTAAAAGCTAGGACTGAAGGTCTAGGATTAAAGTGGCTAGTACTAAACACGGTGTCCCCAAGGAAAAACAAAACGAGAGGTTGTTAACCACACTTCCCTTCCCCCCCTTTTACAGGTCGTCCCATATTGCACATACTGCCAATTCTATAAAGTAATTGTTCAAGTTTCGCAAGGATGTACAAAGGTAAAAAGCGGAACTACATATATATGTTGCATGCACAGCATTTCTGCACAGATCGAGTTTTATACTAATATATGCAGTAGGACTAGGGTCCACATTAGGCTTCTTAATTAACCCATGGTTAAGGTTTCTTTCAGTGTGCATATGACTAATTTGTTGACGCAGTTTAATTATAAAAGTTAATTATTATTCGTGTGAGGGAACATCACTCGTTTCGTAGCCATCTTTGATGTAATTTGCCGAAAAAACAATTCATCTTAACATTGCTCAACATCTTTGCCTCCCGTCTGATTTAATTGAACAGACTTATCTATTTATTCATCTAAATATAGATAGACAGATAGATAGGCTAATTTCATTTACGGCAATGTAGATAAACGACTGGGTTTTTATCCTTTTCTCTAACGAACTAAAAGAGTTACAATGATCAACTCTTTTATATACAACGTCTGTAGTTTATGCAAAGAAAATAATAATATAACTGAAAATATTATCATAAACTTTTATCGTTGATCATATCAGTCTAGGCAACACTTTTGGCTAATGATTCTCACTAATTTAATAAAAAAAAAACTATAGGCCTATCATTAAGCTAATTTATGCCAAAATATGTGTATATATACATACTGTGTATACAATATATATATATATATATATATATATATATATATATATATATATATATATATATATATATATATGACTATTTATCAAAAACAGTGTGATTCATATATTACATAATAAAGCCTTCTCTCCGAGGATCTGATCTTGTTTTCCTCCCTGGGCGACAAATGGGAGACATGATAACAGCCACCCACCCCATGCAAGCCGGTTTGTCACTGTTCCCTGGTGGTGTCCGGGCTGGTAGGGGAACCTGGGGTGGGAGGACAACTTACCCTCCTCCTAAACCTGTTTGTCCGCGGTAAAATATATGGGTAGGTAGTGGCTTGGGAGGGTCCCCAAGGGAGACAGAAGTCCATTACCAGCTTGCGCCAACAAGCTCTATATGTGTATATCGCATATGATCGTTAAACACAATAATTCATAAGAAATTTAATCATTTTCCTATACCACTATATACCAACCATATTAGCTACATTCATTTGCTTATTTGTTGTGTGAATTTTTCCACAAACAAATCACTGTACAATGTATTATTCTAATAGTTCCTTTTACTGTACCTCCTTTCATACTGTAATTTTCTTCCATCTTACTTTCCTCAACCCTCTCCTAACAATTGATTCATAATTGCTTCAGACTGAAGAAATTTTTCCTCCTAAATGTTACACTCTTCAAACCTTTAGATGTCACAAGGATTTATACGTTTCAACGCTGAATGACGATTAGGTCCGACCGCTTGGTCTTTATGCCTAAAATCTATATTCAATCAATCACTCCACAAACAAATCGTAGGCAACACTATTGGCAAAATGAGCTCAGAAGAATAAAAAACTGTTAGAGAGAGATTTAAAATTAGATAGGAGAGAGATATGTATATATATACATATGTATATACATATATATATATATTACATAATAAAGCCTGAGAGGATCTGATCTGCTCTTTTCCTCCCAGATATCGACAAATGGAAGACATGAACAGCCACCCACCCCAGAAACCGGTTTGTGGACGGTGGAAAATCATTTAGGTAGGGGAATGCAAGGGTGGGAGAGACATCCACCCTCCTACTGCTCCCTGTTTGTCCGCTCCTGGGGGTGGGGTAGGTAGGGACTTGGGAGGGTAGGGGATCAGAAGTCGGGGTTCGCGCGCCAACAAGCTGTATGTGTATCATAATGATGTTAAACACAATAATTTGAAATTTAAAATTTTCCTAAACCACTATGTTTATCAACATTCAGTAAACATTCATTTGCTTATTTGTTGCTGAATTTCTATCACAAACAAATCACTGTACAACCCACTTAGTTCTTTTTATGTATCTCAATTTCATACTCTCTTTCTTCCATCTTACTTTCCTCCACCTCTCCTAACAATTGATTCATAGTGCAACTGCTTTGCAATTGAGGTTTTCCTCCTGTTACATTTTTCAAACCTTTTAATGTCAGTTTCCGTTTCAGCGCTGAATGACCTCATAGGTCCCAGTGCTTGGTCCCAAAACCAAATAGTAATATTCAATCAATCAATCCACAAACAAATTGATTAGATGAGACAGAGAAAGAAGAGAGAGAGAGAGAGAGAGAGAGAAGGAAGGTCTCACCACAAAAGAAATTCTCCCAGAGTCCCAGGTCAAGCTCACTGCTCTAGTTTCCAGATATCGGTCTAAAGCACAGAGGCGCCACCGACAGAAACTCCTGATGGACGGACGAAAAATCATTTATGTGAATCATGGATAGTTGGGAGGCCTCTCTTTTTCTTTCTCCTTCTCTCTCTTTGTTTCTCTCTCTCTCTCTCTCAGCTGGACAGGAGGTCATGGAAATAACAAAGCAATTTGAATTTAAAAGTTTTCTTTTTCTCTATGTTTATCAACGTTGCTGTAAATAAAATTAGCCTATCTATCTATCTATCTATCTATCTATCTATCTATCTTTAGATAAATGAATAGATAATCTATTAAAGTAAATCAAGAGATAGGCAAAGATATTTAGCAATGTTAAGATAAATTCTTTCTCAGGCGCATTAGGCTACATCAAAGATGGCTTCGAAAACAGCAACTTTCCCTCACACAAATAGTAATTAATTTTTATAATCAAACTGCATTAACAAATTAATTATATGCACACTGAAATAAAACTTACCCATAGATTAATTAAGAAGCCTGATGTGGACTCCAGGCTCCAAAACCAGTAAAGAATATGTTTATAGAGAACATTTGTAAATTAGGCTTATAGAAGCCGAACTTTTCCAACCGGCTGGCGCTGGGGAAAGTCAAACTTATTTTTTAACCAATAGTTAGGATTCACGAACTTTGACCTCGGAACTTTGTTTTAGGTCAAATCACTGGGCTGAAATAGAGTATATAGATAAAGATGAAGTTTTTTTAGT
>NC_089790.1:39726706-39751706 GCF_040412425.1 Macrobrachium rosenbergii
CTTATTAAAAATTCATTAAAAGTCCCCCCAGCTATTGTCCCAGAAAGTAAAGATATCATCTACGGTCTAAGCCAGATCATATTATGGGGTTTGATAGACGACAAAAGTTCTGTTTCGAAATATTCCATGCATGTTTGCTAGAAGCGTGATAGGGGACTTCCCATGCCACAGCCAAATTTGTAAAATTACCATTGAAAGAAAACACGCTGTTAGTTACACAGAGGTTGATAAGTTTTAAAGTTTTATCTATGCCAAGAGGAAAATGGTTCATGGTTGTAACTTCCTCTCTAAGAAAAACAACACGTCGGCAATCGGGACTTTAGTAACAATTTAATCGACGTCTAGATCGAGCAGTTTGATGTTGTTTGAGGGGATGTTTAAAACTATTAAATTTTGTATGAAATCCTGCATGTTTGGACGTGGGAGGATGAGAAGGTTCCTAGAAAGTGTATAACAAGTCTGGTGAGCCATTTTTGATACTTTGTGCTGCTTGTTGTTTCGCTAGATATTATGGGCGTAAAGGAATCCCATATCTTTATGCGTTTCGATACCGCAAAAATAGGGAGAGAGGTTGATTACCATCCCATGTCTTTTATTGCCCTCATACCTTCTAATCGATTTGTTAAACTGAGCAGCAAATATTTATTGTGGGATGAGGTTTCCCGCATCGCTTAGAAGTTCTGAATCCCTATTGATGTATGTCTCTCAGCCTGGTCGCATTTTCCAGCCTTCAAATGATTTGTGACACGATAGTTAATCAATGATTTGAATTTTTGTGAGTTTAATTCTTCACAAGAAGCCTGTTCAAAAGATTACTAGCAAAATGCCTTATATATTCTCTTCAATATGTTAGTTTTTTGCAAAATGTTTATCAAAAGTTAAACTAGGAAATTAAGATTACCTGTATCGTGTTTAGAGCTAATGAAAACTCCAAAGATTTAAAAACGGTCCGTTCTTCTGCAGTTCCGACCATAAAATTCTAAACAGAATGTGAAAAAGACGGAAACTGCCGTTCCTAGATGTACTGATCATAAGAAACAGAACAGGTATTTACTTACAGTACATAGAAACTCACCTGCTGTCTCCTACACATTCATTTCTGCTACCACGACGTTCCGTAAAAATCATGGTAGTGCAACCCATTCCTCAGAGGACTTAGATATGCTCAAATGAGTACCCGGATCAAGAATTCTAACACGATCCGGTCAACACCTAACGCAACTGTTTCTGTCCATCATTATTATCGAGAGGGCTATTAATAAAGCGAATAAATATAATACAGAGAACCCATCACAACAGATTACAAGATTTCAACAACAAAATAAAGCTCCATACGATGAAAACATCCGTGCGTCACTGAGCAACCAAATGGCACCTTCATTTTCCATTATCCCAAACTATCGGGTTTGCTCGTTAACGCATACTGTACAACAAAGGAAGAAGCCGGAGTTTACAAGATACCGTGTAGTAATTGTCATGACATTCATGGTAGGTTAGTATTGCGTAGACGCTCCGCAAAGAATAATATAGAGCGTGACGCGCCACGCCGAGTTCGGGAATTTTCCTACATATTAGAATACAGGGCATGTCATTAACTTGAGTGGGGCGGAGTTACCAAGAGTAGTCTGTCCGGGTACAAAGAAAGATGCTGAATTCCGGTTATCATCAATCAAACCAACAATATGAACTCGTCAGGAGCATATTGAAATCGGACGTTATCGACACTCTTAATCTCAGACTTTCAAAGATGACCCAAGAAACGCGACACGCCAGACATCCATCGCCAAACGGGAGTTAATGAGCCAAAATCACTGTGAATCTGGCCAATCTCTCCTTCTAAGAAACGTTACAGTTCTTATCATCGGAGTCAAGGTCACACACCTTCACATGATTTGTATAATATTGTATCTTCACTGTCCATATCTCTACCAGTGAACAGGGGCACAGAAACAAGTGCCTGAATATGTGGTTTCAATGTTTAAATAGTATGAGGCCTCTTATTTTCACATTACACTGTAGACAGCAGAAAGACATCATATATATACAGCATAAGGCATATATACATATATAAGAGTCTACTGTATATGTATATATAAAAGAGCATATACATATGCATGCATATAGGATATATATACATACATAGCTAGTTGTTACATATAAATATATATATATATGCAGCATATATATAGCTTACATATATATTTCATATTGTTATATATTGCTAATTTCCAGCAGAAGAAAGTGAAAATATATTGTCACTGCTTGAAATTCTGAACTACTACTTATAAACAGAAAACGTATTAGTTTGCCCCAGACTAACACTAAACCAATACTTATAAAAGTAAAATATATGTTTGGCCTCATATTAAACTCTGAGCCAACACTAATAAGGAGAATATATAACTTTCATTCTGGTGTTCTGAAACCGAGTTAACACTTATAAACTGAAAATATATTAACCAAATTATACTGGAACATGAGCTAATGCTTATAAATGGAATGGCCGTTCATCTATACTTTAAAACTGTTAATAAATATAAAAGTGATTAATAAATGATGAGTTCCACTACCGCCAATACTTTTTAAATAGTATTGTTTACGTTAAAACTGCAGTGATAGCAAGCGTTCTTGTAAAATGCAATAATGTACTGTCGACTTGTACCATAACACTGATAAATTTGAGCGACAATATTTACAAATAAAAATATATAAGTATTGTTATTGAAATAATAAAATAATTATTTCTTAAAAGCCATGCTCAAAGCAATTCATGTCGTCCAGGCAGAGAAACCAAAGAGCAGCCAGAGACTGTATCGTAGATCGAACATTTGCATTTAATACAGTTTATGTTACCGTTCGTCTCAACACAAACAAAACAATATTTTGTGATTTTTTTAAAATATATATTGTACGTTGCAAGCAGTCATTATTTAGCTATGTAAGGTTGAAGATAGATGACAGCAGAAGCAACAAAGCTGCTGGCTCCGTCTTTGATTAACAGCTTTCGTGATTTCTCAGGTTGTTACCTGCAAATAACGGACATTTATTTAGTGCAATAATATAAATAAGCTCTTCTTTCACGCATTTCTCCATGAATTTCATAAAGCACTCCGTTTCATTGCCAACATGTTATCGTTATCTCTCACTATTTTGAATACCAATAGAATGAAGCTAAGTTTTTTTTCGTATATTACATAGATATTGAGAGCCATTTGCGATACCTGCCTGCTGCCACACCATATTATTGTTGCGGGAATAATCGGGTCCAATATACCATGCCACTCTGTTGATCGCTTGCTATGCGGTTGTATTTCACACAGCGAGCCATCTTCCTCGTGATGATATTTCGAGCGAATATCTGCAGTTTGTTGTAAAGTGACAATATTTTAAACATATTTATATATATTCAAGATGACAAGAGTACATATGGTGTATATGCGTAATAAAACAGACAAAGGCTCAAATATACCGATGAGTATGGTATACAGAATGCTTTTTAGAGCAGTTAATGTAAAAGTGTTAGTTTTTACAGCATTATAAGAGTGCTGGTCAAGTCAAATTGTGTATGTATTCGACGAGTTATTTTTACTTCATAGCGAGCAAATAATATAGAGCTAGGTCCACAAACGGGCAAGCAGAAAATACGCAGCCTACAAACTGCACGGACAGCATATCTGTTTAACCAGATCACTGGAGCAGCACAACGCCTCCAGAGGGCTGTCTCTTACGTGGCTACAGAACTGAATCATAGTTAACGGGATCTGCTGTTATTGTGGAATTGACCTATTATGATGAGAAATGAATATTTTTATCACAGAAAACGTGCCATGTTCATAACAAAAGTGCTTTTTAAATCGTTTGGGGATTATGGTTATTTGGAATGATAAAGAGGACAAGTATTATGCAATACACTTGAATGATGAGCCATTTCACTTGAAAACGCCGTTTCAAAGTGTAAAAATGAGAACGTTACGCAGACATCTATTGGTCAATTCAGAATCTCTGCACAGGTGAGTGTTGCGTTATTACGGCATATGTTCATAGCAAAAATTTCAACAGCATATTTCTTATCAATTTTCTGGTTACGAAAACAATCACAAGTGATCACACCGACGTTTCAGTGACGGTCATAAACAGCGTAATGGTCGCCGCAGTCACGTTTGCTACACAACAGCCATATATATGTAGCACACACATATACATATATATATATATATATATACATACGCATATATATATATATACATATAGTATATTTATAGTATAATAACATATTTTACTGCGCAATAATTTATATAATTATAAAACATGTATACAGGGAGAAAATCAGAATAGCAGAAAGTTTTAATACACATTGCATTCACCTCAAAAGTCTTATTCAAAGGCAGTTTGATATGAAATATTTGCTGAGACGCCAACCAAATGGTGTAGTATTACGATGCATCTCACGCCTCGAGGAGAACAAAAAAAGGAACAAGATATCTCGCATTTTTCATTCTCGTTTCACGTTCATTATCATTACAATCTATAATCACGTAGTCGCATTTTCTTTTTGAAGATATCATAAATACACTATCAATAATGTTAAAATCATCAGTATTTATTGCCAATATTATACAAATATTTAACTCCTTGATTATGTCGAGATGAGACTGTTGCTTTCAATCCGACGTAAGTCACCGTAAAGATGTTAACAGACGCTAATGAACATAAACAACGACACATAAAGTTTGTTTGTTATGGTTGCAAATAATCGTTTTGTTTATATGATAATATTGTGATAGTAGCGACCGTGATAGCAGATATGCAATATCAACAACACAAATAAATAAACATATATATTGGGGGTTTGCGTTGCCAGAGGCAGCACGCACGCCGAGATTTATCAGTTTCTTTGTCATTTTCTACCAGCTGAATCTGTAAAGATGGTTATTATCACGTTGTGTATTGCGTTAAAATATTTGTAGATCGTCATAGCGTCCCACCAGAAGAATATCGCGAAAACCTGCTTGTCATTCATCAGCCAAGCAAAAAAATGAGAGAGAGTAAGAGAGAAGAGGAGCAGAATAAAATTTTTACCTATGATTTATCTCTTCTAATACATCATCAACATTGAGTAGACACATTCACAGCCATTAAGCCGTAATACAATCATTTTCGCAATATTTTTATCAATGATCAGCATCTGTCGAGGCGATACGCACCAGAAATTGCGATTAGTTCCTGCAGTGTTTGAAAATGAGCGAAAACTCAGCTTCTCCACATAGTCATCTGCCATCAGCAGTGTTGATAACGCCATCACTGCTCGACCATATAGTCCCGACTGCCAAAAGGACGAAGTTAAAGACCATTAATAAAAATTAGTAGTTAAAGACATGTAAAAGAAATGATTACGTGATTGACAGATCGGCAAGATCATGGGATTAGTGCCGTTCATTATCACTGCCAGTATAATGTAACAGAACCGACATGGCGCAGGTGATACGCGGCAAGAAGAATCACTTAAAGCTTTCCTTCGTCGTTAGCTACCGAACTATCACCGGGCTACGATGGACATGCCGAAGATGAGGTGATGACGCCAGAGGCTGCACGATAAATATATGTATTCTCGTTATCGATGGCATCCTTCGATCGAGGACTCTTCATAATGTCTCTCTCATTGACAATAAATTTATTAAGTTTCTCGTGATATCCTTGTGCCGAACACTTAGCCTCGAAAACAAATTGAAATATGCATTCGTTTTTCGACAGAAAGCGGCAGAAATAGTCTTTAAAAATTCACATATAATAGAATAACATATGACAGTGCGCTTTAAAAGACAGGTACCAATACTGTAGGTCGTGTAATATATATATATATATATATAGCATACAGTTACATAATTGCACATAGTTTTGAGTTTTTGAATTGCGCATGTCGTGGGTCCAGCCTTATTTTCCTGTTAGTCATGTTGAATTACCGTACAGTTATAAAATAAATATAACATTTCTTAAGATACTATACCTAATATATATATATATATATATATATATATGCGTAACAATATTTAAAGAATATTTATTATGAGCTATTTTTATATAAGTACAGAAAATTCAACCTGATACAAGTATAAAGATTGATCATGCTACACTGTTGTTCACCAAAACAAAACTATATCATTAATTATATGATTTCGATAATAGCGCGAACAGTAATAAAAAAATTATAGATGACGTAATCAAGAAGAATAGTGTCCGAATATCTAGGTTTCCGTACTTTGCATCTACTATTGAATTTTTTTTATCTGTGAGGCACACAAATTTGATTCTCAGAACTTATTATAGTATAAACACGTAGCTGAAGTCGCAAAGGCCATGCTGTGTCTCTAAAACTAAAATTGAGTACTCTCACTCTTCTGCCAGCTATTGTTACCTGTTTCATTTATTCAGTTTTCATTCTCTGACTTGTTTACTTGTTAATCATTTCTAGCTTAATATTGTCATTTTCTGTTCTTAAAAGCATTTGTTTCTGCAAGCTCTGCTGTCGTTTAATAGTGTTTTATTTCTGAAAAAGATGGGATAAAGTATACTTCTGGAGCCACTCCATTAATAAATATATCACGATGAAAGCTGATCGTTCTTCATCTGCAATTCTCACATATTACATGCATATATGCATATAGCATAGCAGGTATATATGCATATACATATACATATATGAGTAGCATATGTATTTATATGCAATATTACATGTGTGTATATATACATATAGCATAGCAGCATATCTTTCATTCATGCATCTGGTCTTCGTGTTCTGTTAACACATCAATACTAACACACACATATATTTATACATACGTATAGCATATCTCTTAGTCATTACGTCAATTGTGCCTCAGCATTAAGGCCTGCCAGTGACTACTAAACTGATGGCATCTATAGACACCATGCAGTTTGAATGAGTGTCCTTTAGTAATATATATACATATACAGTTACATATATAGTATGATTATCACGAAGGAAGTTAGAAAGGCATCATCATCTACAGTTTACGCACAAGCGACGGGTCATGACGAGCCCAAGTCGCATTATGAAATATATACTTGCGAACATCAACAAATTATGCACAGCAACAGCTTCATAAAAATATTAAAACAAAAACATTCACCTGCCACGTCAATAATGAGTAAAGGAGTTCACTGTACTCCAAAATGGCTCATAGCGAAAAAGAGTTGTAAGACCAACATAAATAAGTACAACAGAGTGAGAAACCAGCGCTCAAAACCAGTTGGCAAACGTTTTCACTGAGACGATTGAGTTTACCCATTTGGCACAGTCTTCCTGACACTGACTTCAGATGTTGTCGCCAGCCAGCCTTCGCACCGCTCGTGATTGAAAAAATCTCGCCGCAACAGCGTTTCACATGGGCTTCGAATGCATTTCGTATATGACGCTCAGACAGATAGTTCGTTGGTCGTTCTGAGATTTCATGCGCCTTCGTACTATGACGCCAAGCCTTTCCGTGGTCCACATATGAGGATCCGTGATCAGGTCTCAGTGCAAGTACTTGAACGCTGACTAAAAACAGAGATTTGTTGCACCTGACTGAGCGAATAGAGACCTCCAGTTGTGCGGGATTTTTTCGAGGATTCGTGTTTAAAAATCGGAAAACTCTTGAATATGGCCGTGCATTTTCTCCCAAAGTATCATCATGCATCGAGTGGAACTGCATGCACTCCAGTTTGGCACAGTCGACGTGATGGAAAACACTATTATTAAAAGGATAGTGCCCTCCAGTTTGACGATAAGTGTAAGTCTGCGGGCGAGTGGTTGTGTCAGTTCAGTTTCAAATGAGAAACATCAACCATAAAAATCATCTTCAAATCAGTAAATGTATTTTCTCATTTCACACCCGTAAAATTGAAATACCCCGAAATAAGCATCAAGGAAGGGGAGTTTGTTATTTCATTTCCTCTCATAGCGCCTGACGTTGATACAGCCGGAGCGACGAAATTCCAGAAAGAGCTTGCATGACACCATGACGAAATATAACGTGTCGTCAACATGGTCTTCGACAAATAGGCGGAGCCTGACGTGGGGACATTCTTTCATTATGTGCTTCTCCAGGGAGCACATGAAGATAGCAAAATTGACCAAATGCAGAGTCTCTACTGTCATCTCTTCAGTTCTGTTTATACAAACTGAGTTAAACTAGTACGGCCAGTTTCTAAAGTTGTGTTGTGTCAGCCTTACTAAAATATTGTACTGTGAGCCTATCAGTAAAAAGTTTGTGCCAGTTCAGTGTTATTATTATTATTATTATTATTACAATATTATTATTATTATTATTATTATTATTATTGGTTGTTGGTTATTGTTATTGTTGGGAGAGCAATTCACGTTATGTATATACATAACAGGCTACCGTGGATATTGTTCATTTTAAAGATCATGCTACCATGAGCAGTTTTTTGATTACCATTATTTTTTAGAATAGCGAACTGTTCTCCATATGATCAGCAGGGATCATTGACTGAATACAAGCTCCTCCAAAAGTATAGACATTTTTCCAGGAATACTGAAATGTCTAATACTTGAAGAATTCCAAAATTATTTTCTTTTCGAAGAAATAATTTTTCTTTGCAAGACAAAGCGACGAACTATTTTGATCTCTTCAAAAGTCTACTACAGTAATTTGATGCTGCAACATAAAAACTATATATATTTAGGTATCTCATTTCGTTATGAAAAAACCCAATCATTCCCTTGCCGGAGCAAGCTAACTCTCTCTCTCTTTCCTCAATACAGTGATCAATGGTCGGGAGCAGCCTGTTAAACAAAAGGTCACTTTCGAAGCCGACTGGATAAGCTGCGATGAAAACGTGCTCTTTATAATCACCTTGTTTTTAATTGTAGGCTCGAAAGACACAGACGCACAAATCAGTGTAGCACACACACATTATATTATCACACACACATACAGCATATATACATATAGCATATATATATATATATATATACGTACATAAATATATATTTATGCATATGCAGTCTATTCATAATAATAATTTTCAAGTTGATTTGAACTTTCCGGTGAAATTTGAAAGCATCGTCGAAAATAAAGTATTTTTTTAAAGAAACAACAAATGTAGAAAATCATCATCATCGTGTTCTTTTCAGTCGTCGGGAGAGATAGCTCATCTGTCTATCTGTGCCCATTCGCCTATTCAGGTGTATACATATATTATTATATATAGCAGATTATAAATAATGTAGATATACATAGTATATATATATTATTACATATATATATATATATACATATATATATATTATATATATAGTTATATATATATATACATACATGTATATAATATATATAAGACATATGAACATACATATATATATATATATATATATATCATAGATTTATAGATGCATGTATATATATTATTGTTATTGTTATTACATATATATATATATTTCTCCCATGACGAGAGAAAGATGATTAATTCTTTTTAATTTCTTTCTTTTTTGTAAATATTGATGTTTCGTCGCACAAAGCCAAGAAAATTTCATACGCTTGCCGCAAGAATAACATATCGCTCGGCGAATATCTTCGTAGCTTAACACTTTAATTTTTCCGCTCATGTATGTCATCATCAGTGCACGACACAGCGGCCATCTCAGCTCAGGAACACGGTTCGAGCTCTTCAGAGCATTGTTACGCATAAAGAAGGTGAAGTTTATGCGCCAATGAACTGATGACGAAGTTGAATGACAAAAGAGCATTTTCACAGGAAAAGGTTATCTTCACGAGAGCTTCTCAGTTCGTATTTAATGCCGAAAATATGATTACTGCGGAGCAGTATGAAAGTCGAACCATTTCGGTTACCTTCATGTCGTATTGTCACTACGATTTTGAAGTTTCTCATTCAGGAAGAAGAACAGCAGAAGACAGTGGAACGGAGAACCGAAGACCATACGAGTCAAAGGTAGAGAATTTCGAGTGTGTTTTTTCTGAAGCCGAGATAGGGGATGGGATGCCCAAAGCTGGAAAGCAGTTCTGCTTCCACTGTTAAAAGAGCTACACATCGGCGTGAGGTATACCGAGAATGCCGACGAATAGTAGATAGCCCGAGGTGTTGTTACCGCATTTTGGATCACAGAATTGAAGCCGAGCAGTTAGCGAAGAACGAAAGGACGATCGTCATCGTCAGCAGCAGGACCATAAGTTTCATAGTGATCACTAAAGCAAAAGAAGCTGCTTGGAGTGTGCCAGAAAAGAACTCCGGTTATCGCGAGCTGAGCCCATTCAAAACCTCGAGCTGAAACATCATCTGGAATCCTTCAGTCCGCCTGGAGCGACGACATTTAGCGCGCCGTGCGTTCAAGAACTCGAGACGCCGGGTTTCGAGACAGAGCGTCGCTTTGAAAGCAAAGAGCAGTTAAACAGCACAGAGCGGCGAGCGTCGCCTTTCCTCCAGCGAGCTGCGCCTGCGGGTCTGACCTTCCCATGGAGGCCCAAGCCCCAGGATTGGCTCAAAGTCTGTTAAGAAGCCAAGCCAGGCAAAGCCTGAAGGGAATGTTCACCCAGTAGTGCAGCCTTCGAGAGGTCCAGTCAGGCTGCAGCCAGGCTTCCGGAGAGGCCCAAGAACTAAGACGAGTTCCTCCAGGGTGGGCCAGCGCTGGAGGGCCTGAGGGGAAGGTCCGCCCAGAGGTGCTGCTCGAGCAGGCAGGCAGCTGGGAAGCAGGTCCATGACGAGGCCCGTGTCTCCTCCATGACGGCCAGTCTTCGAGGGCAAGCCTGAATAGCTGGTCCGCAGCGTTTCTCCGGAGTGAGCCGTATCCTCGCCGCGCTGAGAGGCCCGCCAAATAAGGATGAGGCCAGCTCCGTCAGCTTGTGCCTCGATGGGAGGTCCGACACGCAGGTCAGCCGAAGAAGGCAGATCTCGCCGCACAAGAGTGCCCGGAGCAGGGCCCACGAACCTTCCAGTGATTTGTCAGTCTGAGGGCAGCCCG
The DNA here is from genome assembly GCF_040412425.1 of Macrobrachium rosenbergii. Classification (NCBI taxonomy): domain Eukaryota; kingdom Metazoa; phylum Arthropoda; class Malacostraca; order Decapoda; family Palaemonidae; genus Macrobrachium; species Macrobrachium rosenbergii. Next base: position 39,737,709 of record NC_089790.1, read on the forward strand.
AAGGAGGTTCGACCTGCAGGCCGCTTCTCAGAGAGCGCAGGCCCCGCCATAAAGCCCGAGAGGCCCAAGAACTTCGCGACGACGTCCAGCGACGGCCAGCCCTGAGGCAGCTCGAAGGGAAGTGAACCACCAGAGTCGCTTCCTTCTCCATGAAAGTTGGTGCCCATGGGTCTCACCCTTCCTTACTGGGGGTCTAAGCCCTTTGCTGACTGGCTCTGCCTATAAGGTTGCCAAATGCTTGGGAGGCGAAGGTTCGACTAGACAGCTCGGAAGTGAGGCAGGTGGTCTCAAGTCAGGCTGCAGGGCACCCGAGAAAGACGCCCTGGCCAGTCTGAGGGCAGCCTCAGGTCCACCAGGATGCCGCTTCCTTCCTCCAAGCGAAAGGGTTCATGGGCCTGACCCTTCCTGAGTTGAGCCCGTTCTTTGCGATTGGCCTCAGCTCATAAGGTCATTTGAGGGCAGCCTTGAGACCCAGAGGCCGCCTCCGGAGGAAGCAGCCCTGGGTCAGACCCTCCTCTGCTGCCCTCAAGAGACCGGGCAAGCCTTGTGTTTTTAAATAACTTAAAGGGCTTGGGTTTTTCCATGGAAGGGTCAGACCCATAGGCCGTTTCCTTGGAGGAAGGAAGCGGGCATCTGGTCGGACTCTTCCCTTCAAGGCTGGGCCTCAAGAGACTGGCCATCCTGGGGATTCTTGTCTCATCTCAGTTCTTGGGTCCTTCCAGGCCCGCTTCCCAGCCTGGCAGGATACCTGCCTCCTCCGGGAGGAAGCAGCCTCTGGGTCAGACCTCCCTTCAAGGCTGCCTCAAGAGACTGGCAAGCCTTGTAGGCTTTTGGGGCTAATCCATGGCTTGGGCCTCTTTCATGGAAGTGGGTCAGACCTGCTAGGCTGCTTCCTGGAGGAAGGAAGTGCCTCTGTCGGACCCTTCCCTTCAAGGCTGCCCTCAAGAGACTGGGCCATCCTTGGGGGACTTTTGGGTCTCATCCCAGTTCTGGGCCCTCTCCCAGGCCCGCTTCCCAGCCTGGCAGGATACCTGCCTTCCTCTGAGGAAGCAGCCTCTGGTCAGACCTCTTCCTCAAGGCTGCCCTCAAGAGACTGGCCATCCTTGAGGACTTTGGGGCCTCATCCTGTTCTTGGGGCCCTCTCCAGGCCTGCTTCCCCAGCCTGGCAGGATACCTGCTTCTTTCCGAGGAAGCAGCCTCTGTGTCGACCCTCTTCAAGGGCTGCTCCTCAAGAGACTGGCCATCCTTGGAGGACTTTTTGGGCCTCATCCTTGAAGTTCTTGGGCCCTCTCCAGGCCTGCTTCCCCAGCCTGGCAGGATACCTGCCTTCCTCCGAGGAAGCAGCCTCGGGTTGACCTCTTCAAGGCTGCCTCAAGAGACTGGCCATCCTGAGGACTTTGGGCCCATCCTGAGGTTCTGGGTTTTCCAGGTCAGCTTCCCCAGCTGGCAGGATACCTGCCTTCTTCCGAGGAAGCAGCCTCTGTCGGGACTCCTCTCTTCCCTTCAAGGCTGCCCTCAAGACTGGCCACCCTTGGAGGACTTGGGCCTCATCCTTGAAGTTCTTGGGCCCTCCAGGCCTGCTTCCTCCCCAGCCTGAGGATATCGCCTCTCCGAGTGAAGCAGCCTCTGGGTCAGACCTCCCTTCAAGGCTGCCCTCAAGAGACTGGCAAGCCTTGTAGGCTTGGGCCAATCTCAAAGGGCTTGGGCCCTTTCCATGGGAAGGGTCAGAATTCATAGGCTGCTTCCTTGGAGTAGCATGCCTGGTCAACCTCCTCACCAATACTCTTGCTTTCTTACCCTACTTTTCAAACTGACACTTTCTGTCTCCAAGGCTTCCAGACGATTTGAAGCATCTCGAGATTGTTCTGACACTTTACTCGGCGCATGCGCGAATGGCATTTCCCGTCCTTCCAGGAGCCGGAGACTGAAGGATTCCAAAATGTCTGGGCGAAAATCTCGAAGGTTTTAGATCATTTCAACATCGCGATAACCATTACTGGAGTTCTTTTTCTGCACAAACAGCTTTCGCTTTAAGGAGTCGTCTTCTATAAACTTATGAGATTCCTCTTACTGACAATATTGATCATCCCTTTCGATTCTTCCTTGCTTCTCCGAAAAGTAATTCTGTGAATCCAAAATCTTTGGAAGTAGTTTCTAACACCTCAGGTTATCTACTTTTTCGTCAGCATTCTTCGTATGCCTCCAATGCCGATGTCGTCTCTTTTTGTTCCTTCCTCTTCTTAATTAGAGCGAAGAACTGTCTTGGGCGGTACCTTGGGCATCCAAAATCCCCTCCTCAATCAGCTAGAAAACACCTCAAGTTCTCTACCTGCTTCGTATAAATTTCAGTTCCTCTGTTCCACTGTCTTCCTCTCTTCTGATTATTTCCTTTCTTATTTCGAATGAAGAGCTTGCGTCCGTGAGTGACAATACGACTGTAGAGGTGCCGAATAATCGCAGAAGGCGGGAACCTCAGACTTCATACTGCTCCACGAAGTAGTCCATATTGCAGTAAACAATTACAGACTGAAGCTATCTGCCATTCTCGTGATGTACTTTTCCTCTTGAAAATCTCTTTTAGTCGATCCGCTTCGGTCATCCAGTTCATTTTAACCATAAACTTCACCTTCTTTGCTCACAGCGTTGTCTCTGAAGGCTTCAAGACGTCTTCCTGGGAGGATCCTGATGCCACCGTAGTCCTTGGTGTCAGTGCACCTATTGAGTGATGGCGCTATACGCATGAGCGGGAAGAATTCTAAAACGACTGCAGGAAAAACACGAAGATATTACGGCGCCAGGCGACAATGATTCTTTCTTGCAGCAGAAGGTATGAAATTTTCTTGAAAGCTTTATTGCGACGAAAACATCAATATTTTTAAAAAAAGAAAGAAATTAAAAATTTAGTGAAAAATCATCATCGTATCCTTTTCTCTCGTCGCCGGGAGAAATATATATATATATATATATATATATGTATATATACATACACATACATATATATATATAAAATATATACAGTATATATGTATATATATATATATATATATATTCATATATGTATATATATTATATACATGTATGTATATATATATATATATATATATGTATATATATATATATATTATATACATATATATATATATATATATATGTATATATATATGTATATCTACATATATTTATATATCTATATATATGTATATATATACATATAGATAGGTAGATAGATAGATAGATATAGATATCCTGACGACGAGGGAAAAGGATACATGATGATGATTTTTCGCTACATTTACATTTATTTCTTTAAAAAAATGCTATTTTCAAGTGCAATAAAGCTTAGCAATTTAATTTCGGGAGTGACAAGATCAACTTAAATTATTATTATAGATAGATTATTATTATACATAAATATCATATTATATAAGTATATATACATATATTTTATATATATATATATATATATATATATATATGTGTGTGTGTGTGTGTGTGTGTGTATACACTGGTTTGTGTGTCTGTGTATGTTAATTTTTCCTGGTCAGTTAAAAATAAGGTGGTCTCAAGAATTTCTGTTTCCTGAAATGGTCACATGCCCAGTAATCCAGTCAGCTTCAAGAGAAAAGTGACCTTTTTGCTTTAACAAGGCTTCTCCCATTGCCATTGATCACCTTATTAAGGGGGAGAGAGAGAGAGAGAGAGAGATGGCTGCCTCCAGCAAGGAATGATGGGTTTTTTCGGCATAGCAGAGTAAGTTATAAATATATAGTTTTTTATGGTACCAGCATCAAATTATAATAGTAGATTTTAGCTGATACAGAGTAGTTTAAATCGTTTGTCTATTTAAAGAAAAATTTTTCTTCGGAAAAGAAATAATTTTTAGATTCTTCAAGAACATTATTAAAGACGACGGAAAACTTTTCCAATATTCCTGGAAACCTGGTTCATATACTTTGGAGGCTTGTATTTCAAGTCAATGGTCCCTGTATGCTTGTCCTGTATGAATTGGATTCATATTCTAAAAAAAATAATAGTAATAAAAAAATACTCATAGTAGCATGAGTCTTAAAACAGCTAGCTAAATCCACAGTTGTATATTTATCTTCAAATATATGTACATATACATAACTGTGGAATTGCTTCTCCAATAATAATAATAATAATAATAATAATAATAATAATAATAATAATAATAATAATAATAATAATAATAATAATAATAATAATAATAATACGAGATAATATTAAGCAAACTTACTGATGAAGATGCAATTTAATTTTAGTAGAAGATTTTTAATAACTTTTTAGAGCTGGCTGCTGGACACGACCTTTTGCCTTCAGTTTGTATAAACAAACTGAAGGGATGGCCATGGGATCACCTATATTTGGTCCAATTTTTGCTAACATCTTCATGTGCTCCCTGGAGAGTACAGAAGAATGTCCCATTAGGTTCCGCCTCTATTTTATCGAAGATATGTTGACGACACGTTCTCCTATTTCGTCATATGAATGTCATAGTCTTTCTGGAGCTCCGTCATCCATGGCAATCCAAACATCGTTCGCTATGGAGAAGGAGGTAAATAACAAACTCCCCTTCCTTGATCTTATTATTTGAGGTGACTCAGGCTTACACAGGTGTGAATAGAAAAATACATTTACTGGTTTGGGAATGAATTTTTATAGTTCGTGTTTCTTTCATTTGAAAACTGAACTCTATTTTTTAACCTCCTCCATAGGCTTACACCCACTGTCAAACTGGAAGAGTTTCCACGATAGATATCCTTTAGTGAAATATTTCACACAATTGTTTTCTCCATCACGACTTTTTCAGATCCCAACAACTGGGTTACATTACAGAAAATGACTCGGCAACACCTGAATCGACTGTGCCGAAACCAAGATGCATGCAAGCCTCTTCGTATGATGATACTTTTAGGAGAAAAAATGCACAGCCATTATTCAAAAAGAGTTTTCCAGTTTGTAACCTGAAAATCATCCCGAAAAAATCCCTTTACAATAGGTCTAGTTCATAGTCAAAGACCGGCTCATCCTGTTTTCGTCCAGCGTTGTTTACAAGTACACTTGCCTGGGATGTGATCACGGATATACATATGTGGGATGCACGAGAGGCTGTTGAAGGTCCGCATAGATTCACTTACAGGGGCATAAGTCATAGAACAGGTAGCAGGTTATCTAATCCTGAGCAATCAAATACACAAAATCATTCAAAATTATGTAAAACTTATATTGACAGCAAGGATTTTTCCATCCTAGGGCGAGTGCAGAACAACAAACGCATTCTAACCATCCTAGAATCCATAATTATCAGGAAGACTGTGCCGTCGTTAAAATACCAATCGTCCCCAGTGAATGCTTGTGTTTCCCAGTTTGGGCAACTGGCTTTTCCTCACTCTGTTTGTACTTATTTATGTTAGTCTTGTTCTTCTTTCATATAGGTAGGTTGTTTTAAGATTTTAGTGAACTCTTTTACTCATTAATAATTATCTGAATGAGGTGTTTTGTTTTAAATATTTTACTACATAAAGAGCTGTTGCCATTGCATTAATTTGTTATTGATGTTCGCAAATTATATTATATTTTATAGCCTTGAAAATGTGACTTGGAATTATCGCGAAACGTCGGCATTGGAAAATAAAACTGTAGATGATGATGCCTTTCCTTACCGTTTCCTTCGTGATGTGTATATATATATATATATATAGTGATAGTATTAAAGGACTATTCAAACTGGCATGGTATCTATAGATACCATCCAGTTTGAATGAGGTCCTTTAGTAATTTAGTTAATGCACAACAATTGTGTATGTGATAAAGTTAATATATACGTATGTATACATATAAGTAGTGTGTGTATTAACAGATAGTTAGACACAGAGATATGTACAGATAGAAAGATATATATATATATATATATATATATACACACATATATGTACATATAAATACATATATATATATATATATATATATATATACATATATATACATATATATATATACATATACATATATGCATATATATAGTAGGGAGTACGGATAGGAAGAACAGTCAGCTCATTGATATATTTATTAATAGGTGCGCCTGATCACCATATCCCATCTTTTCACTAAAATATACAAAAACACTAATTAAAACTGACAACAGAGCTACAAAATTAAAATGCTTAAAGATTGAAACACAGCGACAAAATGTTAGAAATAGACACTTCAGCAGGAGTCCAGAGATGAAAACTGAATAAGAGTAAACAAGGTTAGCAAAGAAAGGCGGTAGGGGTGGGGAGGGTTACTATAGTACGACCGTTTAGGTGATTTTATTCTCTTAACTGACCATTAACTCCTCTGACTCAAGCTTTCCTATTGTTTGCTTTCCGTTATCAAGCACGTGTACTATAATAGAAAGTTCTGACGAAGTTCTTGTTGTCCCACTTAAATTTTAGATAAAAAAAAATTCAATATATGAAATGATAGATGCAAGAAAATTTGAAACCTAGATGTGCTTTCATTTTCAGTTTTGTCATTTGGGATGCTGTACTGAGCAATGTTCTTGAGTTACGTCATCTACTATAGCTTTTTACACGTTCCTTGCTGTTATCGAAGTCATATATATTCAGGACAGGTTTTGAGCTTTGAATTGAGCTAGCAGATTCGTTTTATTTTTTGTGCCAAATGTTACTAACAAAAATTTAAAATAGCTCATAATAATATTTTTAATATTGTTACACCCATATATATATATATATATATATATATTAAAATAATATTTAAAGAACAAGCCACAGAGCTATTTTATAGCTGTATGAAAATTCAACTTGATACAGCAAGAAAGACGATTACGTGCATGCACGAAAGAAAGCACTAAAAGTTTCAAAACTATCAATTATATATATATATATATATATATATATATATATATTACACATTTTATACAGTATTAGATTTAATTTGTGCTTTTAAAGCACTGTCATATGATACTCATCACTGCTGTGGCATTTCTGTTATATGTAGATTTTTGAAGATATTTCTGCCACTTTCTGTCGAAAAACAGACTATATTTCAATTTATTTCAATTTCAGTGTTCAACAGGATATCACACAACAAGGGAAAGCAATAAATTTATTTACAATCGAAGTAGGAGGAGACATTACTTATGAAGAATCCTCGTCAGAGGATGCTACATCGATAACAAAAGAATCTATATATTTATCAATGCAAACATCTCTTGAAGCGTCATCTCTTTTTATATCTTTCGGTATGTCTCACATCATTAGCCCAGTTGTCAGAAGATATGGATTCACTCGTTTTGACCAAAGGAAGAGGTCTGATTTCAAAGTGATTCTTCTTTGCCACGTACATGATTTCACCTGCGCCCATATCAGTTCTGTTGCATTATACTGGCAGTGACATATGGAGGCAGCCTAACCACTATGTCCATGATCTCACAAATCTGTCAATCACGTAATCATTTTCTTTACATGAATGTCTTGCAACTTTACTAATTTTTTATTAGCCAGTCTTTAACTTCATCCTTGGCAGACATTGTCGGAGGTTTATTAATTCGAACTGAATGATAAGAAGCGTTATCCAACACTATGATGGCAGATGGCCCTATATTGGGAAGAAGCTGGGTTTTAAACCATTTTTCAAACACTGCAGAATTCATCTGAATTTCTAGATTGCGTATCCCTTGTCAGCTGGATGCTTGATCATTGATAAAAATATTACCCAGAAATGTGGTTAATATTGCAACCAATATTGTGATTGTGTCTACTTACTCTCCAATGTTATTGATGTACAATTAGAAGGAATAAATCATAGGTAAAAATTTTTATTCTGTCACGTCTCTCTCTCTCTCTCTCTCTCTCTCTCTCATTTTTTTTTTTGCCCAGCTAGTGGAATAGTAAGCGGAACCATAAAGATGATGAAATATCTCTTATGATTAGTTTTCTTCTGACGAATATACAAATAATTTCTAACTATAATACAACTGTGATGTAGCTGTCCTTTACGGATTCAAACAGAATTAGAGAAAATGACAAAAAAAAAAAAAAAACTGTCATCCTCAATCATTGCAGTGCTTATACCTCTGGCAACACTAAACCCCGATATATAGTACTTATCCTATGTTTATTTATTTGTGTTGTTACATTAATTGCATAATATCTATATCACGGATCGCTACTATCACAATATATCATATAATAAAACAGGTTAATTATAGCAAAACAACAAATACAAACGCTATTATAATGATTGTTTGAGACGTGCGTCTGGTAAAGCATGCTACGGGTGATCATCGTCTGAAAAACTCCTCCGGATTGTGGTAAGTATATCCATCCCGGCCGTAATCAAAGGGTTAAATGGTTACAATATTAGCAATAAGAATAAATACGGTGGTTTTTAACGCAGTAGTGACGGTGGAGTAGTAACATAAAATTGTCTTCAAAAAAGAAAATGCGGCTAGAGTTTGATTATAAGATTCTTAATGATAATGGACGGTAGAACGAGAAATGAAAAATGCAAAGAGATATCTGTTCAGCCTTTTTTTTTTTGGTCTCCCAGTACTGGGATTACATAACGCTGAAACTGCACCATTTGGTTAGCTGCTTACAGATCTAGCAAATGCAAGTATATATATAAACTGCAACTGAATAAAAGATTTTGGGGTGAATACTTGTGGTCTTGATTATAAAACTTTCTGCTTCATTAGCGGTTTTCTCTCCTATGCATGTTTATTTTGCCCTTGTCGATCATCATACGAAGACTTATATGTGTGTGCTCAGAGATTCATACATATACACAAGGCTGGGCTATGTGTTAATTTATATATAAATATAGTGTATATATATATATATTATTACGTATATATATATATATATATATATATTATATGTGTGTATACATATATATGTGTGTGTGTGTGTAAACAAAACGTAGACTGGGTGCAAACTACTTACGCTGCTTATGCTATCCACTATTAAAACGTCAGTGTGATCACTTTGAGTGATTGATTAAATCATCAGAGGACGCCATTAATCAGAAAATTGATAGGAAAATACTGTTAGATTTTTTTTTACTTATGAAAACGCCATGCCATAATGATGTACTCATAATCGCAGCCACTCCACACCCACTCCCATTACAGAGTTCTGGATGTAATATGTTCGCGTAGCGTTTTAAAGCCTTTTCCTCATTTTGCACTTTCTGGTGGCGTTTTTCCCTTCCATTATCGACTGTAGATTAGAGTATCATCATTCAAGTATGATACTTGCTCAGTCTGTCCCTCTCTTTATCATTCCCAAATTAACTTTCATAATCCCAAACGGTTTAAAAGCCTTATGAATTACACCATCTGCATCACTTTTTCTGGTGATAAAATTCATTTCGTCAGTTAAGTAATGTGGGTCGGATTCCACAATAAGTTGTAGGTCCCGTTGCTAGGTAACCAGTTGGTTCTTAGCCACGTAAAATACCCGACCCTTTGGGGCCAGCCCTCTAGGAGAGCTGTTAACTGGGCTCCTCAGTGGTCTGGTTAAACTAAGCATATACCTTAACTTTGTCCGTGTAGTTTTGTAAACTGTAATGTTTTCCTTGCCGTTTGTAAGTTTCTGCCTCTATTGTTGCTCATATGAGTAAAAATATCACAGATACCTTTTTGTTGTTATTGGCACTCCTTATAACTTTGTAAAACTTGCTTTCACTTTTATTAACACTACTTTCTAAAAGCATCTCTGTATACCATCTCATCGGTATCACTCTTGACCTTGCAAATATGAGTATATTCCACACCCTTATACATATATATAATACTTTATCATCCTTGTGTTATATATAACATGTTAAATATTATCCGCTCACAAATAAACTATGTATATTCAGCTCGAAATATCATCACAGGGAGGGAGGTTACAATGTAACCTAACCACATAGCAAGCGATCAACGAGAATTATCACATACCACATTGGGACAGACATATTGGACCCGGTTAATTGACCCTGTAGTAATATAATTGTATGGCAGCGTTAGATATAAATGGCTCTCAATATATCCCCTGTGTAATATACAACTTGGCAAAAACTAGCTTCGCTCTAGTTGGGGTGATTATTCGAATAGGTGGGGATAGCTTGATAACTTATGGTGGCAAGTAGAAACGAGGTGCTGGACATGGAATTCATGGGAGAATACGTGAAAGAACTTATTTATATTATTGCACTAAGAATAAATATCCGTTATTTGCAGGTAACGTTTTTAACCTGAGAAGTCACGAAAATGCTGTTAATCAAAGACTTAGATAGCAGCTGTTTTGGTTTAGCCTATGCTAGTAAAAGCTTTATGCTGTACCACACTGCCAAAATAACACTGCTTGCAGCGTACAGTATATATTTTACATAAAAATCACAAAATGTTATTACGTTCTTGTTTTAGGTTGAAAATTTGATATGGCATAAAACAATATTAAGTGCAATGTTGATCTATGTACAGTCTCTGTACTCTTTAGTTTTTTGATATTTTGCCTCCTCCGTTCCTGCTGGACTTTATTAGTGGCAGGAGTACTGTCGACACTAGTGACCTTTGACATGGAAAAGTTTTAGAAATACTTATTATTATTAATTCAATAACAATACTTATATATTTTTTTATTTGTAAGTCTTGTCAACTCAAATTTATCAATTAATTTACGCAGGTTTTAAATTGACGAATACAATTATTGCATTTTACAAGAACGCTATATCACTCTGGTTTTAGCATAAAGTGACTAATATATTTAAAAGTATTAGCTCAGAATTTAGTGGAACTCGATCATTACATTATCACTTTATATTTATTAGCTTAGTTTTTAAAGTATAAATTGGGCAATACATTTCCATTTTATAAGCATTAGCTCATGTTCCAGTATAATTTGGTTAATATATTTTCAGTTTATAAGTGTTAACTCGGTTTCAAGTGCAAATTGAAGAACATATATTCTCCTTATTAGTATTAGCTCAGAGTTTAATGTAAATTGGCCCATATATTTTTACTTTTATAAGTATTAGTTTAGGTGTTAGTGTAAATTGACTAATACATTTTCTGTTTATAAGTAGTAGTTCAGATTTCAAGTATTAATTGACCAATATATTTTCACTTTCTTAAATACAAATTATAGCCAATATACTGTATATGTAATATGTAAATATATATATATATATATATATATATTTATATATATATATATATATATATATATACATATATACATACATATATATATATGTATATATATACATAGATACATATATATATATATATATATATATATACATATATGAATGTCTTCTTTCCTGTAATACTACAGTGTAATATGAAAATAAGAAGGCCCATATAAAATATTTAAACGTTGAAACCATATATTTCGGGCACTTGTTTCTGTGCCCCTGTTCACTGGTAGAATATGGACAGGTGGAAAGTTACAATGGTATATATACAAAATCATGAAGGTGTGGCCTTAGGCCTCCGATGTTAAGGAGGTATGTTTCTAAGAAGGAGGAGAGATTGACCAAATTCCCTAGTGGTTTTTGGCCTCATTAGCTCCCGTTTGGCGATGGATCTGGCGGTCGCGTTTCTTGGGTCATCTTCAAGAGGGGTCTGAGGATTAAGGTGTCGATGGCGTCCGATTTCCAATGTACTCCTGACAGGTTCATATTGTTGGTTTGATTGATGATAGCAGATTCCAGCATCTTTCTTTTGTACGGACAGCTACTCTTGAAAACCAACTCCGCCCCACTCCAGTTAATGACATGCCCTGTATTTCTAATATGCAGGAAAATTCCCTAATCTCTCGGCCGCACGTACTGATCTTTGTTTGTTATTCAGAGAGCGATCTACCTGTCTCGCCTACATAGATGTCATGACAATTACTACACGGTATCTTGTAAACTCCGGCTTCTTCCCTTTTGTTATTTAAGTATACGTTAACGAGCGAACTCCCGATGGATTTGGGATAATGGAAAATGAAAGGATTATTAGAACTGAGTTGCCTGGTGGCCTTTGGATGTTTTTTCATCGTATGGAAGCTTTTATTTTGTTGTTGAAATCTATTTGTCTGTTGTGAGTGGGACCTCTGTAGTATATTTTATTCGCTTATTAATAGCCCCTGATAATGTGTGGATAGAGCAGTTGCGTTAGGTGTTAAGTGATCGTAGCAAATTTCGATCCAGGTACTCATTTGAACATATCCTAAGTCCTTCTGAGGAATAGGTTGCACCCTACCATGATTTTTACGGAGACGTCGTGGTAGCTTAAGAAATGAATGAGGAGACAGCGAAGGTGGGTTTTCTATGTACTGTAAAATGCATACCTGTTCTGTTTTCTTATGATCAGTACATCTAGGAACGGCAGTTTCCGTCCTTTCCCATTCTGTTTTAAATTTTATGGTCGGAATCGCAGAAGAACAGACCGTTTTAAATCTTGGAGTTTCATCTACCGAAAACCTGGTCCCGAGAGTAATCTTAATTTCCAGTTGCTTTACAAACATTTTGCAAAAAAACAAATCCAGCACAAGAAAGAGTATTGTCTCAAAGGCATTTTGCTAAATGTCTTGGAGCAAAATAACAACAAAATTCGCTCCCGAAAAGATTCCAAAATTAGTTAGCTTAAGAAAAAGGGGGATATCATCATCACAAAATCTGACAAAGACGGGAAAATAGTTCTGTTAGACAAGGAGACATACATCAATAAAGTTCAAGAACTTCTAAACGATGCGGAGACCTATGACAAATTAACGAAAGATCCCACAACAAATATTGCTGCTCAGTTTAACAAATCAGTTAGAACCATAGGGGCAATAAAAGACATAGAATTACTAGAGACATTCAAGGTAATCAACCTCTTCCCCTATTTTTACGGCCTCCTGAAACACATAAAGATGTGGGATTCCTTTACGCCCATAATATCTAGCAGGGGCTCTTTCATGTACAAATTATCAAAATGGCTCGCAGACTTGTTATCCCCCTTTCTAGGAACCTTCTCATCCTCCCACGTCAAACATGCAGAGGATTTCATACAAAAATTTAATAGTTTAAACATCCCCTCAAACAACATCAACTGCCTGGTCTAGACGTCGATTCATTATTTACTAAAGTCCCATTGCCGACGTGTTGTTTTTTCTTAGAGAGGAAGTTACAAACTATATGAAAGACCATTTTCCTCTTGGCATAGATAAAACTTTAAAACTTATCAACCTCTGTGTAACTAACAACGTGTTTTCTTTCAATGGTACTTTTTACAAACAAAAATTTGGCTGTAGCATGGAAGTCCCCTATCACCCCTTCTAGCAAACTTGTACATGGAATATTTCGAAACAGAACTTTTGTCGTCTATCAAACCCCATAATATGATCTGGCTTAGATACGTAGATGATATCTTTACTTTCTGGGACAATAGCTGGGGGACTTTTTCTTAATGAATTTTTTAATAGGCTAAATTCGCTAGTTCCGACCATAAAATTTAAAACAGAATGGGAAAAGGACGGAAAACAGCCGTTCCTAGATGTACTGATCATAAGAAAACAGAACAGGTATGCATTTACAGTACATAGAAAACCCACCTTCGCTGTCTCCTACATTCATTTCTTAAGCTACCACGACGTCTCCGTAAAAATCATGGTAGGGTGCAACCTATTCCTCAGAGGACTTAGGATATGTTCAAATGAGTACCTGGATCAAGAATTTAACACGATCCGCCAACACCTAACGCAACTGCTCTATCCACCACACATTATCGAGAGGGCTATTAATAAAGCGAATAAAATATACTTCAGAGGTCCCACTCACAACAGGCAAATAGATTTCAACAACAAAATAAAGCTTCCATACGATGAAAACATCCAAAAAGCCACCGAGCAACTCAGTTCTAATAATCCTTTCATTTTCCATTATCCCAAATCCATCGGGAGTCTGCTCAATAACGTATACTTAAATAACAAAAGGAAGAAGCCGGAG
>NC_089790.1:39756706-39770764 GCF_040412425.1 Macrobrachium rosenbergii
AAGAAAAAGGTTTTAAGCTATATTGATGGGAGAAGCGTAAAATTCTTAGTTCACTTATTATATATATATATATATAGTATATATATATATATATATATATATATATATATATATATATATATATATATATGTATGTGTGTGTGTGTATACAAATGCGCGCCCACGCACACATTATAAATATATAAATATATTATATATATATATATATATATATATATATATATATATATATATATATAGTAAAGATAAATTCATTTAGTGGAAATGGAACACTGATGTTGGTGAGGCCTGACACCAGTCCTTTACTTAGCAGTAAAGGACTAGTGTCGAAAGGCCTGCAGCACTCCAGTTGTTTCCGTTTCCTTCGTGGATTTTATCTTTATTTATATATCATCACGTTCCATATTTTCGTGAATCAGTTATGCACACACACACACACACACACACACACACATATATATATATATATATATATATATATATATATATATATATATATATATATATATAGAGAGAGAGAGAGAGAGAGAGAGAGAGAGAGAGAGAGAGAGAGAGAAATTTTAGGATTTGCAATTAAAATTAGTTTATGGGAAATGACCCACATAATATAATATGCAAATGCCATGCAAAACCAATCCCTACAAGCTACTCGCTCTTTTCGCTGCAATATCCTTTCTCTCCTCTTCCGTTCCATCTCTTCCTTACGATTTTCCTCTCTTGGAAAATCTCCCACAATCCTAAATAAAACTCTTCATCACGTGTAGCTGAATCAAAGCAAGTCTCCAATCTCTTTTTATACATTTCTTCCTACTCGTTTCCATTGTGCCTTTTCCATCGTCTGTCTTCCATTTCTCTTCCTGTTCTTCATTTGCATATTTCTCTTCTCTCGTTTCCTCCTTAGAAATGACTCTATATAATAGGAAAAATATATTCAGTAGCATTTATAGAAGAGCCAACCCTGTGAGACCCAGGCTATCTATATTTAATGAAAGAGAAGGTGCCTGCTCTCTCTCTCTCTCTCTCTCTCTCTCTCTCTCTCTCTCTCTCTGGCAGGTGAAATTTGCAATGGGCATCATTTGGGAGGGTGATATATCTTTGTTGAATGGTATACTTTCTGCTTGGTTTTGTAACTGGGCGGTTAGAGGGAATCTTTGGGTGGGTAGATCTCATTTATAAGTATGTGTGTGTATATATATACATATAAATATATATATATATATATATATATATATATATATATATATATATATGTATATATATATATATATATATATATATATATATATATATATATATATATACATACATATACACACATTAATATGTAATTGTAATAGTTACAATACCCTCTTAACTTCTCGAGTTTTTTGATATGCTTGAACATAGCCTGTAAGATCCAAGAGCAAGAAACTGAAGCGGCTCTGATGTACGATTATCACAGCCATTTCAACCCTTGCACTTGGATCTACGGCTTTGTGGGCAGTGACAAGCATATCCAGAAAAGTGCAAGGGAATTCGAGAAATTAAGAGGGCATATTGCTATTACAATTACATATGTATCTGATAAAAGTGACCAGTAGATTCTACACACACACACACACACACACACACACACACACATATATATATATATATATATATATATATATATATATATATATATATATATATATATATATATATATATATATATATATATATAGTACATACAATTACCTTAAACCCAAGGATAAATTAAACCTGATGAGTCTAACAAAAAGAAACTTTTAAACCAAAAATAAAAACCCAGGAAAACTAAATAGAAAAAACTTCATCTTTATCTATATACTCTATTTCCAGTCTAGTGATTTGACCTAAAAACAAAGTTCCGAGGTCAAAGTTCGTGGTTCCTAACTATTGGTTAAAAATAAGTTTGACTTTTCCCAGCCAGCCGGTGGGAAAGTTCTGGCTTAAGCATGCTCAATTTACAAATGTTCTATAAACATATTATTTAATATTTTGAGCCTGGAGTCCACACTCAGGCTTCTTAATTAATCTATGGGTAAGTTTTATTTAGTGTGCATATAATTAATTTGTTAATGCAGTTTGATTATAAAATTAATTAATATTTGTGTGAGGGCAAGTTGCTGTTTTTGAAGCCATCTTGATGTAGCCTAATGCGCCTGAGAAAGAATTTATCTTAACATTGCTAAATATCTTTGCCTATCTCTTGATTTACTTTAATAGATTATCTATTCATTTATCTAAAGATAGATAGATAGATAGATAGATAGATAGATAGATAGATAGATAGATAGATAGATAGGCTAATTTTATTTACAGCAACGTTGATAAACATAGAGAAAAAGAAAACTTTTAAATTCAAATTGCTTTGTTCATTTCCATGACCTCCTGTCCAGCTGAGAGAGAGAGAGAGAGAGAGAGAGAGAGAGAGAGAGAGAGAGAGAGAGAGAGAGAGAGAGAGGCCTCCCAACTTTCCATGATTCACATAAATGATTTTTCGTCCGTCCATCAGGAGTTTCTGTCGGTGGCGCTTCTGTGCTTTAGACCGATATCTGGAAACTAGAGCAGTGAGCTTGACCTGGGACTCTGGGAGAATTTCATTTTGTAGTGAGACCTTCCTTCTCTCTCTCTCTCTCTCTCTCTCTCTCTCTCTCTCTCTCTCTCTCTCTCTCTCTCTCTCTCTCTCTCTCTTTCGAGATACGATTTGTTTGTGGAGTGATTGATTGAATATAGATTTTAGGCCAAAGACCAAGCACTGGGACCTATGAGGTCATTCAGCGCTGAAACGGAAACTGACAGTAAAAGGTTTGAAGAGTGTAACAGGAGGAAAACCTCAAAGCAGTTGCACTATGAATCAATTGTTAGGAGAGGGTGGAGGAAAGCAAGATGGAAGAAAGAGAGTATGAAAGGAGGTACAGTAAAAGGAACGAAGGGGGTTGTACAGTGATTTGTTTGTGGAGAAATTCAGCAACAAATAAGCAAATGAATGTAGCTGATATGGTTGGTATAGAGTGGTTTAGGAAAATGATTAAATTTCTTATGAATTATTGTGTTTAACGATCATTATGATACACATACGAGCTTGTTGGCGCGCGCTGGAACCCTGGACTTCTGTCTCCCCTACCCTCCCAAGTCCCTACCTACCCCGCCCCCACCCGGAGCGGACAAACAGGGTTGCAGGTAGGAGGGTGGTTGTCTCTCCCACCCTTGCGTTCCCCTACCTACCCGCCACCACCCGGGGCGGACAAACCGGCTTGCATGGGGTGGGTGGCTGTGTCATGTCTCCCATTTGTCGCCCGGGGGAGGAAAAACAAGATCAGATCCTCTCGGACTTTATTATACCAATATATATATATATATATATATATATATATATATATATATATATATATATATATATTATTATGTAATATATATATATACTGTATACACAGTATGTATATATACACATATTTTTGGCATAAATTAGTTTAATGATAGGCCTATAGTTTTTTTTATTAAATTAGTGAGCATCATTAGCCAAAAAAGTGTTGCCTAGACTGATATGATCAACGATAAAAGTTTATGATAATATTTTCAGTTATATGATTATTTTCTTTGCATAAATTACAGACGTTGTATACAAAAAGAGTTGATCATTGTAACTCTTTTTAGTTCGTTAGAGAAAAGGATAAAAACCCAGTCGTTTATCTACATTGCCGTAAATGAAATTAGGCTATCTATCTGTCTATCTATATTTAGATGAATAAATAGATAAGTCTGTTCAATTAAATCAGACGGGAGGCAAAGATGTTGAGCAATGTTAAGATGAATTGTTTTTTCGGCAAATTACATCAAAGAAAGATGGCTACGAAACGAGTCATGTTCCTCACACGAATAATAATTAACTTTTATAATTAAACTGCGTCAACAAATTAGTCATATGCACACTGAAAGAAACCTTAACCATGGGTTAATTAAGAAGCCTAATGTGGACCCTAGTCCTACTGCATATAGTAGTATAAAACTCGATCTGTGCAGAAATGCTGTGCATGCAACATACTGTAGTTCCGCTTCTTACCTTTGTACATCCTTGCTGCGAAACTTGAAGAATTACTTTATAGACTTTTGCAGTATGTGCAATATGGGACGACCTGTAAAAGGGGGGCGGGGAAGGGAAGTGTGCTTAACAACCTCTCGTTTTTTGTTTTTTCCTTGGGGACGCCGTGTTTAGTACTAGCCACTTTAATCCTAGACCTTCAGTCCTAGCTTTTAATCCAGGTTCTTTTTCGTACAGTCTATGGCCTCATCACTCAGCGGCGGGGGTTGGGGGAGTTGGGGCGATGTCCCCCACACAATACCAGGTTTCGGCAAACTGAAGTCAATGAGAATGTCCCTGAGCAACGCTGCCACCAGAGCTAGAACGAAAACCATATTATCTATCGTCTAAGCAGCAGTGGTTCTCAGCCTTTTTGTGGCCCACGCACCCTTTCACCACAAAGGGTCTGCCTCAAAAGAAGCATTCGGGATAATATGCAACAAAATACTAACACAGACACACAAGCTAGCGGAGAGAAGGCCCAGCTTGACCTCTCAGCAATGCGGACCGATGCACACTGCATTTTTTGTGGTCCTAGACGACTCCTAGTCTACACCAGTTTGATCCTGCCAATCTGTGGTCACAATCACCACCCCGAAACTCTGAAATTCCCTGGCTGAGAACAACTAGGACTCTATGGTGTCCTATAGATATAACTAGGAGGCTGAGGGCACCTGAACTAAACCGGGAGTTGAACCCACGAGGCGGACGGATCGCAGAGGAGAACAGCATAAGACATTTTGGTTTTTAGCTCGGTCCAGACGAAGGGGCCGTATTTATCATAGGTCTTATGAAAGCTCATGATTCCCTTATAAGTCACTCAATCACTCATAGTTAGAGGAATTTCTAAGAGTGTTTATCAACGCTCTGAGAGAATCTCGTAGCTATTGTATGTTTATGAGAAACTTACCAAGGGAAGATCCCGCTAACAATAGCGGAAAATACTACAGTCCATGAATATACGATTTAAGCCATTATTTTAATAAAAAAATTATACAAAAAAATCCAATATATTTATTACTTATGATATTAACCTTGTGATCTATATATTATTGTTGAAATCAAAAGTATTTATTTTCCGGGTATGTTTTGTTTTCTTTTAATTTTTGCGGACTGTCGGACTCTTCAAACAACACAGACCAAGACCATCGTCACCATCTATCCTTAGAAATGGATTCAATACCGACTGCTATCAATTCTGCAGTGCCAATGGGTATTCAAAACCCAGGAGGCAGAGGAAGGCAACTTTTTCGTCTACTGCAGTTTAGATGAAAACAGGCATATAACAGAAAGGAAAAATTCAGCTCGGAAGTGACAGCGAAGATGAGACGAGAGACGTGGGAAGATGTCATTAAAAACTGAATGCTTCATTTGAGTCTGCCCCCGGACCAAGTGTGATGTAGAAAGAAATGGTGGGCACTCAAAGCACAGGAAGGAAGAGCTGTGCAACCACTGAAAATCTGTGGCAGCAACAGGTAAGAAGCCCTTCTGTTATCCATTATCAGCCAAACAACTAATAACTGAAATTCCTAGGCTAGTTAAGTTATGTGAGACTAGGCATGGTAGAAAAATTGATGTTGGTCTAGACATTGCTTTCACATAGGTTGGTTAGATCCGGCCATGACTCTGCGTTACAGCAAATGTTGTCAAAGTAACCCCTTGACCAATGGTTTTAATGACTAAATGTAACAATACAAGACCTAAGACAAACTTACATACCTTGGTAATTCTCGAGATAATTTTTATTTTAATTGCATAATGCTGAAGCCTTTGTTTATCTTCAAAATGAAGAATATGTTGAACTCTTAAATAAAAGGGGAGGCTGGGAGGCGCAGCCCCCAGCTAGTAAATTTTCAATTTAGTGACAGGTTAAGTAGGTGTTTAAGGTTAAGTGTAACCTAAAACACTTCTCTAATGTCAGTGAATTGGTTATTTCCTAGCTGAGGGCTATGCACCCCAGGCCCCTCTTTTTTTATTTAAGCCTTCCACCTTGAGATTCTTACATTTTTGGCCAAGATAAGCAACTTTTCTTCCTTAAAAGCTTTCATATTATCCGACTTTAAACTAGAAAATTACCATTATTGAGAATAACTCCACACCTTTAGTTTTTTTTAAAAATATACCCAATAAATCATTTGTAAATCTATAGAATAGGTCTGTGCGAGCTTTTAAAAAGTAGACGGAATTACGGGGATAGTAAGAATGCATAGATACTAATAACAAAAATAACGATGTTTAAAGTTGAGGTTAGGTAAGCATTATTGGTTAGGCTAGTGCACAAAATTTACTTATAATTGATGTAAGTCGTGGTTGACATTGGAAAAAATAGGACTTACATCGATAGCAAATGTCCTGTAGATTCCATTGTCATGAAATAGTTTTTTTTTTCATAATTCACATCAATTTTTGGCTGTCATCTTTCAAATCTTACATTTAACATTATTATAACTACTATTTTGTAGTTTTCCTCTTCACCACCCAAAACCCCCGGTTCCCACCTTGGCAACCTTGTTAGGTGGCTGTAAAAACCATCATTTTATTGACACTGGAGCATAAGATGAAGTGTTTTGTAGTGAATTTTCTGGTTTTTACTGGCAAAAACAACCAGAGCTCGTTACAATTACAAATTTAGTGGTTTTGTCCTAGCCTATCACACATTACCAGGTAGTGTACAATATGAATGATCTATTTGAGCAGTAAAATCAAGAACTTTAGACTCAGACCTAAACTCAAATTATACTTGTATTGTGTCAGCATTTAGCATTAAGATTATTACTGTATTATTTTTTGAAATATTTGTTTACTACTGTTATTACAATGGCCCCCACCCCCAAGATCAGAGGCTACAGTGGTTAATCTATTTTATGCAAAATGTAGCCATTTCTGGACTGGGAGGTCACATGGAACAGCTTTTGATTTTAAATAATAAACAAGTTTTGGAAAATACAGTTTCTTTCCAGTCAATTTTTGGTGCGAGTTGAATTATTTTGATGTTCATTTTGTGGAAAATGCTTGGATAAAGAGGAAAGTGGTGTTATTTGACTTTCTGAGAAGTCACCAGTATTTTTTTTAGCATGCAAACAAAGGAAAAGGGAAAAACCAATATCAGATGCTGTTTTATATTTCAGGGATGATCAGAGAACAAGTGGAAGAAGCATGTGAGGTGATGTCTGATGCAGTCGTGTCACTTTGACGGTGATATCTCGAAGTATTAATACCCACTTCAACATCAACACTTTCAAGACATCCACAGTCTTCAGTCCAAGCATCATCATCATCATTCGTTGTTGGTCAGAGTCCTTCAGCATCCTCAGCACATGCAAGCATGTCTGCTGAAAAGGCCATGCTCTACCTGCAAAGTGTCTTCCGTTTCCTTTGCTTGAAGGCACTTTTCGGGCAAAGAAACAAAAGCAGAATTTTATTAATAGCATGCAGCTTAGCTGAAAGAGCTGCAGCTGATGCAAAAGAAAGCATTTGAACTAGGCCTCCTAACAACTACAGGCATCTTTACCCAAATAATTAATGCCTATTGTCTTATCCTCTTTCTCCTTTACCCACCCCTCCCCAATCATCCATCACCACCCCTATTCTTTCATCCTTCTTTTCCCCTTCCTCCATTATGAGATTGCAGACTGAAAACAATGACTTCCAATTGCGTAGGACTTCGGCGGGTGTATATTTTTCCTATCTAGGAACCATTTACTTGTTTAATTGTAGAATTAAGAATAAAAAAAATAAAACCTCATATATTTGTCATTAACTTTCATTTTCATTTTGACATATCCAGTGCTTAAATATTATCACTGGAGAATATTTAAAGAAAATTCACTTTAATGAAAGCGATTAAATATTGTATTGTGCATGAAGAGTACAGCACTTGGTTCACTAAAGCTGTAATTTCTGGTTGGGAAACAAATCTTTGGATCATCCGTGGAGCTGTAGAGCATCAACAGTCTGTGTAATTATTCTGCTAATTGTGGGCTGAGAGAGGCCAAAGTCATCACCATTGCAGAGTTGCATTTTGCCTGTTGAAAAATACACCCAAAGTAGCGAGTTTCATCGGTGTTACGGCATGACGCCTCTGATCAAAAACAGTACATGAGGCCATTTTGATTAACTCTATATCTTTTTCTGAAGTCACTGTCATATTGAATATATAGTATTGGACGAAAATTTCGGGAGCGAGTGTTCTTGTTCGTCTGCCATGTTTCTGTGACTACGCTATGAGAAACTCATAGGAACTCCACCAGTAAATCTCGGCCGAGATATGAGGACTCATAGCGCGTAAGAGGCTTCGTAAAATTCTCTTAAGAATTTTCACAACTTTAAGAGTGTTTTAATGATTTAAGAGTACTCTTAAGGATTTGCGAGCTTTGATAAAGACGACCAGATCGTGTTAATCGTATCGTCTATGGCCCATTATGTCAATCATGATTTAAAGGAAACCATTTGCATCGGGGAAATGCTGAAGGCTTTAGTACCACATTGATGACGTCACAGCTGGGCGGAAAACTCAAAGCTCGTCCTTACGTAAACCAACTTCATTTAAAACAATCCTCTGCGACCAAATCACTGTAAATATATAAAGAGGAACCAATTTTTATTGAAGAAATACCGAGGTTTTATTAGAGAAATACAAAGGTTTTATTTTACTTTTTTTGCAGGAAAGTCACTCGATGACATCACACCTGCGCGGGAAACACGTAACTCGTTCTTACATAAACCAACCTCATCTAGAAGAATCCTCTGTTAAAAAATCAGTATGAGTGTATATTAAATGGGTTCTGTTTTCCATACAAAGGAAGCAATTTCCATCAGGGAAATACCGATGTTTTAGTTGTCCTCCACGCAGGTAACAATCACTCGAGGACGTCACAGCTGGGCGGGAAAACACGATACTCGTCCTTTCGTAAACCAACCTCATTTAAAACAATCCTGTGACAAAACCTAATATATATATATATATATATATATATATAATATATATATATAAAATGAGTACCATTTTTTATAATTGTTTATTCAACCATTCCCTTCTTAATTATTATCACTATAATCTCCCTGACATAAGCGTGGTCACGTGACTACTTCAACCAACGTCTACAACTCTGACGTCGCTGACTCTAATTTGAATTCAGTTTAACCGCTACTTTAGCCTCAGTGCGCCGTTAATCGTGTGATCTTGTATATTATTTCGTTATTTCTCGTTATTTGTGGTTTTAAAAACGAAAATATTATATCCGCATCTTCGGAGATTACAAGAACTTATCTTTGTGGGTTGGATGAAGAATCTGATTAAGTCAACACTTATAGGCCTAAGGTATGACACTGTTTTGTATTTTTTCGGGAAGGGCGTGGGTTTTGGAGGTCAAGGCCGGTCAAATGAGGACCAGGGTGTTGTGCGCGGCCTTACGATATAAGTATAAAGTTAGAGTAATGCATATTACTATGTTTAATGGTCAAGAAAAAAGAATTCAAGAAGGTTAGCGTAAAGCTAGGTCTAGTTTCTGTTTGACCTGGAACTGTGGTAAATGTGAATTGGTATATATATATATATATATATATATATATATATATATATATATATATACATACATACATACATACATACATACATATATATATATATATATATATATATATATATATATATATATATATATATATATATATATATATATATATATATATATATATATATATATATATATATATATATATATATATATATATATATATATATATATATATATATAGTTCCTCACTACTAGCAGATCATCTGTTGACCTAAGCAATGCTTTTTGCACCTGGTACTTAATCGACAGAGGTGTCTTTCAACTAAGACACCAGAAATTAACGAGATTACAAACTAAGTATTGTGGAACACATACACAAACACACACACGCGCGCGCGCTCATACTTAAATTAAGTAAATAATTCCATATTTAAAAGATTAACGTCATAAACATCTAAATAAGGGTAGATAAAGTAACAACCTTCATGTATACATCGGACTAATAGCAGCTTCAATCGCATTTTCTCTTTGAAATCACAAAGTGAGAATTGTATAAAATCATTGTTAAAATCACGAAAGTCTTTCGCTAATAATAATAATATTAATGATACTAATAATTCCAAATGAAGAACCAGCAAGCCATTATAATGTAATATAATGTAAAGCTTTATAATGTATTCTATTTAAAGCACAAATGCACCATTTATCTCTCTCTCTCTCTCCTTTTGGCAAAGATACAAAAGTCGAATTATATAGACTCACAAGGGGGAACCGTTATAACAGAATCAAATTTTGATTTAATGATATCTAAGAGATAATTCCCTAATGCTATTAATGTCATCCCTCTCCTCCTCCTCCTCCTCCTTCTCCTTCCCCTTCCCCCTCCCCCATCCACTCCACGCAGGTAAGGTTTAGAGTGACAACAGGGGTGTCAAACTCATTTTGGTTCAGGGGCCACATACAGTCCATCTGATCTCTAGTGGGCCGGACCAGTAAAATAATTGCAAAATAACCTTTGTTATCTCCAAATATAGTTTTTTTTCCAGTAGGCTACTATGCTTTATCACTCACCCTACAATGGATCTATATTAGCTTATTGCACATATATTCACAGAGAAGCCAATGGAAATAAAATATTTTCAATTTCATTAAAAAATTTTTTTTGAATGGATATCTTTTACATCTGACCATCTGAAGTTAACTCACCACACTAATCTCAAGAGGAGCTATGAAGAAAGTTAGCATCCTGCCTTAAAAATGTAATTGTGCACATTTATGAAAAATAAAATACAATTAACAAACATAAAAGTTATAGCAGTGCAAGAACAATAAGATTAGACTACATCAGATCAAACAGTTTTGTAGGCTAGGCCTACTGAAGGTGAGAATGAAACCAGAGTAATCTTATTTTCAAAGAACTGTATTTTCATACTCCAAACATTTCCAGAGTATTAGTAATTAGGCCCAGGCCTCCATGCTAATTAACATCCCATCCCACTCTCTCTCACCAAAATCTATCGGCTGCTACTAGCTCCTGACACTTGGCATCTTTTAGCATTCACAAGTACATCAATATCAGGTTTTAAATCCTGAGTAGCAACACATTTCACAATGTCATTCAAGTGTCCATTTGTTAACCTTGAGCGGTGCTTTGTTTTATTGAGGTTCATTACAGAGAACGCCTGTTCACACAGCTAGGTAGTCCCAAACATGGATAAAATCTTTGCAGCCAGGGATGTTAATTTAGGGTACCCTGGCAAGAGATATTGATAAAACGTATCCAAGCCCACTGACGCAAATTTCTGCTTCATATTGGAATCACATCGCAAGTCAATTACCTCGAGTTGGATATCAGCAGGCATATCAGAAGCCTTGACTGTAAATGGCGAGCGAAAAAATGCAAATTCATTTTCAAGTTCACTAAAGATCTGAAACCTCCGCTCAAACTCTTGCAACAATCCTGTTATTTTGTCTTTGTATTGATCCAAATCAGCATTAAGACCAGTCACATGCATAGCTGTGAGACATGGAAAATGAGAGGTGTCACCGTTAGACAGCTGTGTCTCCCAAAGTGACAGTTTCAACTTGAATGATCGTATGTTTCATAATACTGAGTGACAACTTTTTGCGGCCCTGCAACATTTTGTTAAGATTATTGAGATGCTGTGTAATATCCACCATAAAGGCAAGATCCTGCACCCATTCTAGGCATTTAAGTTCCTTTACTGGGTTGCCCTTTTTCTCCATGAACTGTCCAATTTCCTCTCTTAATTCAAAGAAGCGCTTGAGTAGGCACCTCGGCTTAACCACCGTACTTCAGTGTGGTATGGTAGGCCAGCTGGAATGTCATTATCACTGAGAAAACAGTCAAACTGACGGTGATTCAAACCTCGTGCTCTAATGAAATTTAGTTTGCACAACCACACTCATAACATGATCCATTTTTAGTGTTTTGCAGCACAACGCTTCCTGATGCAAAATACAATGAAATGTCCAAAAGTCTTGTCCTCCATTCGTGGCCTGCACTTTCTCTCTGAACTTTGTTGCAACACCTGCCTTTCTCCCAACCATTGATGGGGCGCCATCTGACAGCACGGGACCAGTCCACTCCGGCCTTGTCCAGCACTCTAATGAAAGAGCTGAAGATGTCATTTGCTGTTGTAGTGTCCTTCATAGGCACCAACTCAAGGAACTCCTCAGTGATGGTCAAAGTCTCATCAACACCACGAATAACTATGGCCAGTTGAGCAACATCTGTAACATCGGTGCTCTCATCAATTGCAACTGAAAATGCAATAAATGACTTGATTTTGTCATTCATTTGCCGGCCCAAGTCTCCTGAGATCTTCAACCCTATCTGCAACAGTGTTCCTTGATAGACTAATGTTGGCAAAGGCAGGTCTCTTTTCAGGGCACACAACTTCTGCAAGCCTTCAGCATGCATGTTTTCACGAACTCACCATCAGAAAATGGCTTGGATGCTTGCAACAACTCGTTAGCAATAAGGTAGCTAACTTTCACTGCTGCATCACTGACCTCACGGCTGCGAGTAAATGCAGACTGCTGTTTCTTCAGACCAGTTAATAATTCGTTTATCTTCTCTTTTCTTAGTTGTCCTTGCAAATGGTGATATTTTTCTTCATGATGAGTCTCATAGTGGCGCCGAATATTATATTCTTTGAGCACTGAAACTTGTTGATTACATACCAAGCACACTGGTTTTGTATTCACCTCTGTGAATAAATAATACTGAGTCCATTTTCCTGGAAAACTCTGCACTCTGTGTCCACTTTTTCTTCTTTTGACAAGACATTTTTGGTAATGGGGGTGTCAGTCGAATTTCTCGGACCATGCAAGATAAGTTGCTTGCGTGAAAGAAGTGACTACCAGACTGCCCAAGTTATGTGCAGCAGCAGCAGCAGCAGCAGTAACAGCTCCTGTTGGGGCAATCGTCGATAAACTCGTACGTGCTGGAACAGGGATCGCCGTACGGAAAAAGATCAGACTACACTCGAATCACAGAACGCAGTTCCGATTTTTTTTTCTTTTTAGTGAGAGATGTTGAGATTACATGGTACAGGCAGTATGATACATGGTACGTACAAAGACCATCATTTATGATACATGTACCATAATTATGGTGCGCATGGCAACCCTGCCGCCAGCTCAAGGTGTCCGTGAGTGAAGCTATCTAGCGATGTGATTGGTGGAAACTAAGTTTTGATCTAAACTTGGCTGCAAAGCGCTAAAATGAATAAATAAATTGGTAAATAAATAGATAAATAAATAAAAACGAATTAAAAATATATAAGTAGATGAATGAATGAATAGATAAGTAGGTGAATAAATAAAGAAATAATAAATAGAAAAAATTTGACAAATAAAATGACAAATAAATAAAAATACTGTATGTGAGGTGTGTGTGTGTGTGTGTGCATGTTTGTTTTTTTGTTTGTGTGTACGCGCACACATTCATCAGCAGTTCATATATGAAAGAGAGAAGAGAAATCATATCCTGAAAATTAAAATTAGATTCTGATGCTCTATTTAATTTGCATCAAAATTAAAAAGCAAATATGATGATGAAAGTTTGATTTGATCTTTAGGTCTTTTTTTACAATCGGGCGTGCGGATAGTTGGGTACACACGACAGTTATAGACTCTGTACAGAGTTCACTTGAATTTCATAAAACTATATAATTACATAATCAATGATAGGCTAGCTCTAACAATGCAGTTTATAGTTTGAAAAATCAGTAGACAACCTAAGTTAATGTATACACAACTTTCAACGTCATATATATATATATATATATATATATATATATATATATATATATATATATATATATATATATATATTATTTATTTTTTTACATCCTCAGAAATTTATTCCCTACAAGTCCTGGGCCGGATTAAACCATCTCGGCTTTAGAGATCAGAAGGACTGTATGTGGCCCC